>NC_083650.1:20855493-20890493 GCF_963576545.1 Limanda limanda | reverse complement strand
ACAGAATTGGCTGCAGTTTAGCCACAGTTTGCCTTTCACACATGCACAACCCAGTGGGAGGTTCTCTGCTTAGACACTTTCACAACAGCAACTAATCCTCTGCATTATTCAGGCGACAGGTAGGAAGTTACTTATTATCTCTGCTGCGTAGATCACTTGATTTTCTTTAAGACACACATCCACCTCTTATCGCCACATGCTCTCTAGACATCACAGATATTAGTTTTCTTTTAGTTTATATGTACAAACGTTAATGACAGTTCATCTGCTCTGTGCATTGCTCGATTGTCCAAATGAGGATATAACACATTTAGTGTTTAAGCTTTGTGCGAGGTGGTTATTTCCCTTCAAGTCTCTTCAAAAACTGAAATGGCGAGTAGAACACAATCCCCCAAGGCCCAACAGTCCCCTTATGAAACCACATTCATATTCATTAGAACCATCAATATTCCTGTTGAAAAAGCCCTCACAATTCAAAAAAGGGGAGAAAGATATTCCTGGATCTGCCCCATGATGTGCATCCTTCCAGCAAGTTTCTTGGAAATCCATCGAGCAGTTTTTTAACAAACAAACAGATGAAAACATACCTCCTAGGCAGAGGTAAGTTCATAGTTCCTTTGTTTTTATTGAACAATTTCACAATTTCACAATTTCAGCTTTTATTTCCAACTTGTGTATTTTTTTCCCAAGATCCATAAACTATTCTCTGGGAAAAGATTGCTGGATCAGCTCGTTTGTCCAGATCCATGCCAAACGTTGATGTGTTCTTTTTTGGCCCATCTCTTATCCACCAAGGGTTAAGAACATCGGCTTTGTCGTTTTATGCATAATCCTGCTGGCAAACAGACAACACAGACGGAGAGCAATGAAAACATAACCCCCTTAAACGGAGGTAAAAGTGTGACAGTCAGGTGTTGACCCACCATGAGTCATTGGTTTTGATGATCCCTTCTAGTGGTTCTACAAGTGTCTGAACTCTACTGGGAGGATGAAGATCATTCTTTCAAAAGATTTCCCCTCATTTGGTGTTAAGATGGTGATCGTGGTTGAGAGTGCAGTCGGCCACATTGGTCCGAATCTCCCAACTGAGGTGTGGGGACTGTGAAGGCGACAGCACCTGATTCTTATAACTTTTAAACCCATCCAACCATTCAGTGAGCACCTCTACCCTGTGGATACTGCCATCGAGTTTCTATTATTGTAACTGATATTAGACTTTGATTGCTTTATTGGTGTACGTTGTCATAGTCGTAGAAGGGCTGAAGAAAGGGCGAAGAGAGAGTTCGTGAATGAAAGGAGGGAGTGACAGAGTCCAGGCTCTCTGTTTGCCCTTTCTCCTTTGTGGTGTATTTACTCTCCAACATTTAATGAAAAGGAGGAGGAGGCGGAGGAGGAGGAGGAGGGAGACGAAGAGGAGGTTAATGGGTTTGATTTCACAAGACTGACAGACTCACCCCAAAGTCTGCAAGGGTTTATTTTGGAGCCAGTTCTCAGAAATGTTTGGCGAAGGCTGTCTACAGCTTCGACCCATTAGATCCGAGACAGAATCAAAGCCACTTTAAATCAGAGACTACAATAAATAAGGATTTTGTTGGTTGTTACAATCGATGATGACATGTTGGCAAACAGCACTTTACAGTAGGATGCACAGAGTCCTGGCATAGTTCATGAGAAGCAGGATCTCACATACAGGGGAAAATGTGTAATGATCTATAGCACAAATTGTTCAGTCAACAATTGAAACTGGAGAAAGATGAAAGAAGTGAAAACTGTTATACCAGTAAGCCCCAGTGCCTGAAGGTGCTGCCAGATAGCCTGAAGCAGCAACGATTAATATCTCTCAGTTGCCAAAGTTTTGACAGATAATGAAACCTCATAAGTTCATTAACTCTTTTATTTTTGGGCTTCACTTTCCTGAGGTGCTGTGCTAAAATTACACTGCTTGGCATATATACGTTCATGAAAAGGTACAAAACTGGTTTAATAATGTATCTCATCACATCACAGAACTCTTAGCCATCTCAAGTTAATAAGAAAGAAGTAAAGACGTTTTTTAAGTCTCAATACTTGAGTTTACGTCCAATAATGAGGCAGATTGTATCCAATTGTGTAGAAAATCTAGCTGAGGACAACACAAATGAACGTACTTTCCACTCATTACCATTATGTGAATACTAGGAGGTGGTTGCATTGGATAAGCTAGTGGTTCTAAGTCCTGGTTCCATTAAACCACTGCAGTGGAAGAGAGGTCAACAACATGACACAATTTAAAAGAGCACAGGTCAAACGATGGAGAATAATGTAGAAAATCTTGTTTCAAACTGCGTAAGGTCACTGATCCCTCATCGCTCCCACATCTGATTCTTTTCATCTGCGTCAGTGATGTTTAAGTCACATGTCGGGAGTGAAGTTTTTACATGTCAATAGAAGACTGTAAATAAAACGGGTGGCAAACAGAAGTCGTGTTGCAACAGTGTCACCCCAATATTTAGCATTAACTGTAACCTCTGCTTAGCAGACACAGGGAATATGGGACCTTTGTCTGAGCTCAAAGGGAGGGGATGAGATCGGGATAAAATTAAGATCTGGAGACAGAGGTGTAGCTTCAGTATTATTACTGCATGTTTACTACACAACATCAGTTTCTCACCTGACATTCTCAGAATGAATGTAACACATTTTTCATGTGCTCTCCCCAGAGAGGCAGATAAGTCAGGCATGGATCATGGATGAGGTAGGCATCACATCGAGCCCACTCGAGCAGTTAGCCACACTAGCTTACTGTAGCTTAAACAACCTACGATGCAGAAAGTTGGTCAATTTCCATTTCCTGTTTTTTGTCCTCTACCTCTTGGTCTTAACACATTTCCTGACTTCAGGCATTTTCATTAAAGAGTTTTTTAAATGCACCATACTTTATTTCGGCATAGCCCCTTGTCATGTTTACCTCATTTTTCCGAGAAGAAGATATTAATAATGTTAAAATTAAATGATCAAACTCAATATTTCATCTTGGATACATTAGTTACCTACTAATTTACCTTCACACTGACTTTAGTTGCTCTCTATCACTGACTGATCTAGGACCCACAGAACACAGTGCTGGAGTTAGCTGCACCAAGTTATATCAGGTTACACACAGGTGTATATGTACATGCATATATGCACACCTCTGCACCGTTAAATCTCACAACTTTCACCACACAATTGTCTAATAAGATTTTTTATATTCTGATCAGGTGGGGAAAAAACTTGTCTTTCATGAAAAGTGACACCTATCTCTGAGATATTGGTCACTGCAGCTCACACCATGTTTCATCAGCTTGTCAAAGCCTTTGATTCACTGTAATGAAAGCTTTTACATTAACGTCTCTACATGCAAAGTATCTCGCAAGTCATGGAACAAAACAAGAATATGTCCTGTAAGATAAAACGATGACGAGCGAAGGGAAAGAGAAGGAAGTGAGAGGCGTCACGGATGAAGGAGAGAAGTGAGGGAGAAACTTGGATGTACAAACCAGCACTATCATCACACAGATATCTCTGCCTGTATTTACTCCACACACACACACACACACACACACACACGCACACACGCACACACACACACATCCTCTCCTCCAATGGAAATTCCCCCATCATGCCTCCCGTTATCGTAAAAATTGCTAGCCAACATCTCCATGGCAATGTTAACAAACATGTATCACCAGACAGCAGAACTGCCAAACTTAAAGAAAGATAAAACATCCAAATGTTTGGCAGTGATGCTATCACACCGCTGCACTGGACTAAGTCTATGACTGCCTGCACTTGCTCTAGTGAAGCTTAAGTTAATCAACAGACAAGAGATTTGCCTGTTTTGCTTCGGCCGCTCTAGTGATGACGATGAGGTGATGAAGGCGCTCTGGGTGAAGGAGATTGTTTCTATAGAAGTTTCTATAGAAGTCCAGCATTAAAACAGCATTACTGCCACATCTGGTCTGCTGTTAGCACCCCCCTAGGGAGGATACGGCTCAACTTTAATGTTTTTTCTTGTGTGCATGTGCGTGTGTGCGTATGTGCTTGTTTTAGTGTGTGTGTGTGTGTGTGTGTATTTTTAAACAGCATGTGGGAACCTGGGGAGCGCTGTAATGTTCTGATCGATGTACAGTACATCCAAGTAATCTCTCATGTTCGGCACCTTTCTCCCCACCTCTGAAAGGAGACCTTCTGCAGTGTCTGTGTGTGTGTGTGGATGGTTGTGTGTGCATTTGTTTCAGGGCTATAGGTCAAATTATTTAGCACAGATCATTGACATTTTCTGTGAGATTAAAAGTATAATCCCAGTCATGAGGAGACCTGTTACAGTGCGTCTAGACTAGAAGGCCAAAGGTTGCTCATTGTTACCGCTGTCCAGCAGAGTTTGAGTACAGAAGGGCTGGGGTACAAATTCACTCATTACATTAAACATGGCCAGTGTAGTTTCTTCTGAATCAAATCCACAACTGTATTTTTGATCAGGGGGACATGTTCTCTGTTTACATCATGGATGTAGTAATAAAAATGTTCCAGGATTCTTGATAGTACCCCAAGTTACCCAGTAAATGTTTCTCAGCGTAAAGAGTCAAGGATGTATGTGATTTGTGATCTGGTGTCTTTGTGATTAAAGTTTAAGCAACTGAAACTACTTGATTGAGGCTAAAGAATGGCTGCTTGTCTGTATTTGACAGGATGTGAACAGCCAACCATCCATAATCTCCTCCTTAACAGGGCTTGTAGTTCCTTAGCAATCCATAGTTTAAGTCTTCCCACTTCATTTGTTGGTTAAAGTAATCGTATCCTTAAGTGGAATTAGTAGTGTTGGAGGGAAACAGCCGACAATCTCGAAAAAGCAAACATTTTTGAGGGGTTGTATGTGAAAAGGTAAATATCCGAGTCTGTTGCTCTCAACACTTTTTAGAACATTTCCTGCTAGTCCATAAGTAAAATGTGCAGAAAATATCAGAGTGAGCCCATGTGAGAATACAGAGGGACCATGTTGATATCTTTTCTAGCACATGACAGACACTAAGCTGAAGGATACAAATATCTCAGGATGAGAAAAGAGATATCGTACACACAGGAGGCACAAACGAAAATGTCAAAAATAAAAAGACTGTTGTGTTTTTATAACAGACCCAGAAGCAGACATAAACACACTCAGGGAGCTTTATGTGAGTTTATTGGATAAAGACAGTGGTGTCGACATGCTGTAAACAAATACGCTGTGCTTTCGGTGGAAATTACGTCATATCCAGGTTCCTGCCTTCTCACCAACTTTACCAGACATTTTCTGGAGTTAATGTCTGAAAACGGCTTTACACCCACTAGCATCCTATACAGACATATACTAATGTTTAAAAATGCACCTGAAACTACTTTCTCAGACTTGCACACATGGATTAATGACCATAGTTTTTTCTATGGTCTACTCTCTCGTAGAATGTTTCCATTCTCCTCAGCAACCACATTGTTTGCCCTTGAGCAAGGCAGGGAACACTGCTCTGTAGCCAACAGCCTCCTGGCAGCTCCCAGGCCTGTACGCTCTAGCCTTATGCCTTGAATGACAGATGTGTGATCTATAATATGCTGCTTGGCTGCAGCCAAGTATGTGTACGTCAGGCGTTAACATAGCACCAAGGTTTCAGCATGCTGATGTTTTAACAATGCACCTGAAACCTCTCTCTCAGACTGGCACATGTGAATTTATGACCATAGTTTCTGCAGCGTGTGTTCTCAAGTTTTTTTAATGACAAGCAAAACTTTGGCTGGCAGCTGTTAACCATGTTCACCTTGTTTGTTCATTTTTTGGTGTTGAGCGCTTGGTTTCAGCTGAACTTTGGAGTGATATCTCCCATCAGCATCCAAGATTAGAAATAGCTATACGTCTGCTGCTGCTGTTCCATATGGTCTACAAATGGCAGAGAGCAAACTCAGCCATACAGTTGATTCTTCAAGTTTGGAGTAATACTGCTGACACATGCTAGGGTGAGAATAAACAGACAGAACGCTCTATACACACTCATACATGAAAGCAGACACACACACACACATACACGCACACAAACAGAAACACACACACACACACAGGCCGCTGCATTCCACCAGCATGAAAGTGCTTTCATGTTTACAGCAGAACAAACAGTGGAGGGCTTCACCTCCTGTGTTTATCTGTAATATGCTTGTTTCCATGACCACCTTTGCTCCCAGCAGTAAGAAAGAAAACAATTGCTCTGAAGGATTAGAGTTCTTCAAGCAGCAAGAATAAAAGAGCAACGTCGTAATTTGTGTTGGTGATTTGCATTCAGACTCTGAACTGCTGCTGATGACTACTGGTTATATCAAAGATGGGATCACATATTTAGATTATTCAGACATTGTTGACTTTGGCCAACGGAAGCATCCTGTTGAAAGATGCATGTGACTTACAAGAAAAGTCTCTTCTTAAACCTTTTACATTAACAATGGGGAGAGAATTCCCAGTAAGGCGATTATCTGTCATAGTGAAAAGGCCATCGAGAATTTCCACCCAACTCTCAATTACACCTCAATTTGAGGTTTAAGTGGTTTAGGCTTCATTCAGTCTAATACATTTTCATTCTAAACAGTGCTTGTAAAATGAAGACAAACTCACATTGGCCTTTTAGCTCCATATCATATCCCCATCCATACTACCACACCAGAAAATGCATCTTGTTATAACTACACTGGACATATGTGTGCATGTGTTACAGGAAGCAGATTTGTCTCTATAGCTGGTTGCTTACTTACTTACACTAAACACTATGAAGCAATAACAGCAAATAGTAAAGTGATGGATTTCTTTTCTTGGACTGATGACGAGCTGGAACCACTGGTAGTCAAGTCATAACTGATCAGAACCAATCAGGACGTGAATGTGAATGACTACACGGCTCAGTTTCCTTCATTCCAGACTACAACGCAGCCCCAGAGTGTTTGTACTAAAACACTTCTCCGTTTTAGGTGCTCAGAAACATCAGAAGTGTTGTGGATGGCCGGCGTTAACATAGAACTACTGTTGTGTTTGGAAACTAAAACATGTTAGTGTGGATGCAGTCTTAGTGACTTTCAGCTCGCTGTTTTGATTTCACACCCCATTCTGTTTCAGTTCGGTCTCCAACCTGATTCCAGCAGAAACAGGCAGCTGATTTCAGCCAAATATCTGATGAAGCCACTGTGTACCTGCTCACCAGAAGACAAAGTCAGTTGATTGCTTGTGAATGTAATGGATTTAGCTGCTAAAGCTCACCAAACCTATTTACAATAACTGTGCACAAGGCATTTTTCTGGAAAAGTAATGACTGGTTTGTTTACATCTGTCTGATCCTCTTGCCTCGTCAGAATTTGTTATCACAATGTTGCCTTGTTCCCAGATCTCAGCAAACACTTTGGTGACTACCACCTCATCATTACAGTCAGACATGAGGTTCAAATCTACAAAGTTGTAATTAACCAGAGTTTTCCCTAGATAGTTGTGGCCTAGAAATCCATGTTGTGGGTATGACACAGCAGGGTTGTTACTACAGGTGCTCTTGGTAGTCCCTTAACCAGCCTGTGAGAGGAAGATGTAAATGAGGAATGTTTCCATTTTCCTCAGCGACCACATTGTTTGCCCTTGAGCAAGGCAGGGAGCACTGGTCTCTAGCCAACAGCCTCCTGGCAGCTCCCAGGCCTGTGACTGATTGAATGTGAAACAGACTGTTGCTCCTGGAAAAGAGAAAGTGTTCTCAGTTGCCTTCCCTGGATGACTGTTAGCTGCATCATGTGTAGCCTATATTCATGGCTTTCTGAGACAGTCCTACATTAACCTCTGTGTCTTGTTGTATTGTCATGAACCAAATCTAGGTAATGTAATAAGTCCAAACTGGCAACAGGGTCTGGGAAAGTACAGCCTGCTGCTCCGTAGCGGTTTGTAGTCCATGGATGTGGTTGATGGATGGGGATAGTGGGCAGAGTATGTACGTCTTTCTCTCTCTTTGCGTGTGTGTGTGTGTATAGTACTTGTCCGTTGGGTAAAGGGTCTAGCCAGCTCTCGCCTCGCTCCATTTGCCGTCGAACCCCAGCTGAAATAAAGAACACATGGTAGCTGTTTTGAAGCTCCCTCAACGTCGGGTAAGAATCTAAATTTCCCCCGCGACTTCTTACTGTCTATCCTCAACCCTCCACCCATTCCTCATCCTACCCTTTGTGCTTGGAACTGTTCGCCCGGAACAGGCAACACAAATCGACCTCAAAATTTCCATTCGGAAAAGAAAGGAAAAACCAAAATAAACACATGATGAAGAAAAAGAGAAGAAAGAAGCGAAACGTTTGCGTGCACAGCGGTGACGGGAGGGCAAATGCTGTGCCAACTGTGTTATGGTTGGCAAACCTTGAAGTGCCTGGTCTACAGTTGAGGGAGGGGAGGGGAAAAAAAACAGAACTGGAGCGACAGGCTGCCATACAATGTGGTTGCCAGCCGTTGTATGTTTGAACCATGGGAGAAATTTCATGTGGTTGTAATTTTCATATTAAAGTAATGGGGGTCTATCAGTGACTGAGATGTACAGATGGGTGGGGGGGGGGGGGGTGGGGGGGGTAGTAAGCACCAGCTGCTATGTTTGTGTGTGTGTGTGGAGCACTGTATGTACATTTACAGTGTCATTGAAGTAACCATGTGTTGGGAGATATACTGTAATCCACCTTGTAATGGCACCTAATAGCAGCACTTCAGAAATGCCACAGTAAATGGTATGTTGGAAAGGGTGTGAAGAGGAAAATAACAAGTCCTTGAGTACTATTCTCCATTTCAGCATTAAAGGACAGTCGTTTTGAACATTTCGACATATACTAGGCTCAGAAAGATGTATGAGGCCTATCGTTTTGATTTAAAATCAAATATGGTCCACTTAGTGTCAAATAATATTTAAGTCAATGTAAAATGTACCTATCAAGAGTCGTGACAGGTGACAGGTGAGTACATAGTTGTCAAATAACACAAGCAAATTGTGCCAGAATGCAAAAGTGAACTAAATTAAATGAATGACTTTAGAACAGCAGCTAAATAAGGCCAAACTTCCTACTGAGCACCCCTCAATGACTAGCTAGCTAACATTGCTGATTGTTTGTGATTTTAAAAGAAAAATTCGAGTTTTGCAAGTTTCAGATGCAATCATTTTGTTACCACATCAACGCCTTCAATTGATTTAATTTCTACAAAGTTAAGTTAGATCTTAGCCAATGTTACCTAAGCTTTGGGTTAGTTCATTTTAAGTTATTGTTCTTTTGTGACCTAATATGGTGATAGTAAAATTAGAGTTGTTGTGTCTCCTTGTTTTAAAGATGTTTTTTTTAACCGACTACAAAGCCTATATAAGAGTCCTGCACTTGGTCAATTACTGCCAAAAAAATGGGTAAGGCTTAAAAATGTATATTATATAAATTCCCAGGTTAAGGCTAGGAAAGAAATTTAATACATTTATTTGGATGTGAAAGCCTACGACACCACCTTTGACCTCATTTGCTCTCTCAAATAACTGTCACTACTGACTCAGAACACAGATCACATCGACAAAAATAGCCAGTGGTGAATACGTTTTCAGTGGATGTGCTGCTTGTGTAAAGTGCCACTATATATTAGCTTGTCCATAGCCATAAGCTATCAACAAACTGACAGCTGCAGGAGTACAGGTGCTGTGACAATTCACAGAAAACAACTCAACCACCACAACTGGAGGACAAGGAGGAGATAACTCATTTGATGTGAGTATGTAGCATTAGTGTTTAATCATGGGTGATGGGGTGGGGGGAGCGGGTCAAAGGTTGATTGGTCCGGCTGGGTCTGGATGAGACTTGAATATAATAGCAGGTAACGGGTTGGGTCTGGTACAGAGCTTTGCGGGTTTAGGTCGGAAAAAATGGAGCCGTGCCGGACTTGGCCTGTAACAATTAGATTCAAATGTGAGCTTGTCAAATGCAGATTTCATGGCGGTTCGCATTATGAGATCAGCTGCTGTTGCATATATTCTAAGTTTATTAATCGGTCCATTGAGGTACATTGTGGATTCAGTTTCCAGTCTTTTAAAAAAATTTGGCATGAGATTAGATTTGTGATTAATTTTTATTTGAGCCCATGTCTCTGGTACAGAATAATCTATAGTTTGCTATTACAATTTGACTGTTCCACTGATTCAAGGTGGGCTGAATGTACTCAAAAGAAATGACTGGTTTAGGATAGTAATAGATAGTTATGGCATGTGAAATGCATTTATTTTTATGTAAGTATCTGGCAATCATAAGCCAGGTCCATTAGTGATGGTAATATGTACAGTAACTCAGGTGGACAGCTGCAGTCTTTGCAGCACTTTTTGCAGTTGTGTTAGCAAAAGAGCAGTAAACAGCCTGACTGGCAGAGATATAGCAGGCGCTGTATATCATGTTAAATATACCCATATGTATTGCAAGGATCCAGTTGACACATACTGTCAGGAGCACAATGTGGACTAGCTCACTGGCTTCACTCCATTCTTGTTTTTTGGGTTCTTGGCTATCACGTCAGGGTCTGTTGGGGGGTTCAGCCCTTCGTTAGTCAGCTGTGTTTTTCCAGGATGCCTTTCAGATTCGGATCATTGTCTAGCTGGATGTTTGCTGTTATGACAAAGGCATTAAGGACAAGCCCTGTCCCTCAGTGACCCTTCCCGGCCTGTTGATACAGTGAGTGTCATGTTCAGGCTCTCTATTTATCTCTCGCCACTCGGGTTTAAATCTGGCCTTATTTGTAATATATTTGTGTGTCTGTTTGGGTGGTCTAACGCTGGCTAATATTAAGACTGTATGTGTCTTCACTTTAGCAAAGTAAAATGACACTCTCCAGTTTCCCCACAGTAAATCCTCACAGATTCATCCTGATTCCAAAGACAAAGCCTGGTGACCTCTGATTTCTATCTGTTGACCTACAACCTAATGGATCTGATTTGCCCTTTTAGTAAATGCTATCTAAACATCATGGTGTCTTAGCAGTTTGGTTAAAAGGGTAATGATAAATAGTCATGGAGTAGTTGTTCACCCGTTACCCTAGAGGAAACCATTGAAGGACAGTTCCAGTATGATTTTGTTTATTTTGCTCCAACTACACCAGCATGCAAAAGGCCCGTGACTAAAGATATGTGGAAATCAATCCTCCCATAACTCTCAGTCTCAGTCCAAAGACAGAAAAAACAACCAGGGGGAAATAATCTAACTGCTCATTAATGAGAATGTGTCCACCACATTTTGCAAACAGTTAAAACAACATATCAGATCATATTTTGATTTGCATTGCAGTTCTAGGGTTTTGGCAGGAAACTGAAACATACTTGACTTTACTTCAGGTTTGCAGGCTTATTAAACCCCATTTGGTTGCAAATTCAAATATTGGATGAGGATCTGTGGACAATTTTATGAGACTGGAAACAACAAAAAAAAGCTTTGTTGATTGTACAACTCAGATTTTACACCCCAGGCATGCCGCCGTATCTGTAAACAAATAAAGCTGTGTGTGTGTGTATAGAGTGCATGACTGCAGGGACACTGGTATTTGCTTTTTAACAGTGCCAATAAAAGTTAGGTTTGATACAACTATCAGCTCCTTGAATGTACCAGCAGCACAGATCCAGTGATACTTGAGGGAAAAGAGCGGAAAGAAGGAGTGGGCAAGAGAACTAAACAGAGAAGGGTTTATGTTTCCGTGCTATACATCAGATTCCCTCTCATTACTCCAAACCCAGATATTTGCTGGGTTTTCACACGTCCTTCATAAAGCTCTGTGGTTTTGGTTGCTTGCAGCCAGATGGAGTTTCTCCCTGTTGGACATCCATGTAAAGAGGGTCCCAGGCCTGAGTCAGACAGCAGGATTAGTGGTAATAGTGCTTCACCAGGGAGATGGACAGATGGGAATGGAAAGCTTGTAACAAAAAACTATCTTCCTTGAACTAATGTTCAAAAAAACAGACGTCAGTTCAGATTAATGACAATGCATTTTTAATTTGCTCCTCTGGGGTTTAAAGGTTTTCAGGGTACCTGTGGGTCACGCAGCTCGCTCGACCTTTACAGGGCAATGTCAGACTTCATTTCTTTTGGAAACACGAGAATCCCAGTGGTTGCAGTTGTAAGGTTTACACAACAGACGAAGACGGAGAAAGAATGAGGACGGATGGATGGTTGGGTGGAAGGAAGGAGAGTAGGTTTGTGCTCGTGGATGAAGGCCAAGGGAAGACTTGTTAGAAGTTGTGGGATATATGTGGCTCGAGGAGGGATATACGGTTTGGATACTTTTTAAACAGAGAAAAAAAGAGATGGCCATTGCTGACCTACATCCAGATTAATTCACAAACTCAGTCAGAGGTCACTCTTTAATGTCCATGGCTGGTGTTTTATATCTCTAATTTTGTTAAGTTTAGCTGATCTTCAGTAAATCTGTGTGACTTAGTGTCACTTGATCACTTTGTTTATTTGTGCATGTGTTTGTGGGTCTTGCAGTAACTGATGACTTTGACTGTGGTTACAAAACACCTTCTAATGTGTTCAACCATTTTCAGGTAGGCATTAAACAATATATTACAGTATTATATTTTTGTAGATGAGATGTTTAACTGTGGCAATCCGGCATATTCTATGTTCCATCTGACTTTATGTCGAAATTAACATTATATGTCTGCTCAATGTACACAATGTTAGCAACAAAATTGAAGAGAGAGTAATCAAGGATATTATTCTGGTGCTATTTCAACTTTTCCACATCAACCATATAGAAACCTTCGCTGGTGTCCCCATGTTTGCACATTAGAACGCCCCCTAATGGACAAGAGGTACTTTACCAATTTTACATGGGGATTAGTTTAATGATCAAGGGACCACTTTCAAAGTAAAAGCAAAACAAATCCTGAAGATGCTTTCAGGGTTAGGGCTTCAGGGTTGGTTACATTAAAGTTATAACAGGAATCCTGCGTTAAACATGGGCTGTACAAGATGCATATATTTATCAGGTAGGGAAAATAGAATAAATAATTTTACAAATCTACACGTGAGCGCTCCAAGTTTATGGAAGTGCAATACAAAATACAGCTGCCCCATTAATCCTTTGAGATAAACACAATGTAACCATTAAGAAAAAATGTGGAAAATTGTGGAAAAACCCTGGATTTTGTTTATTAACTTCTTTCCCCCTATTTTCCAGTCAATTCCATTTCTTGCTTTCAACATCATCTGTGTACACAAGATATGGTATGTGGGAGTTTGTGTTGAGACTTGTAAATAGAGTTTGGTTTAGGAAGGATCTGAGTAAGGAAACTGTAAAGGTTAAGGCAATGGACATGGATTGAGACCAGATGACTCATCCCATATGAATGTAAGTCCCAGGGCAACTGATCTGCACCAATTACACATGCAAATACTCTACCTGGCCAATGTCACTAGGGTTGTAGGTTCTTGAGTCTCCTTTTAGTATAAACCACAATATGACAAGGTGAAGCCCCCAAGCAAATAATGTATGTTATTTGTTGTATTGATCTAGGATAGAATGTCCTCTATGGTTTCTAACTTGTATGAACCTTGCACAGGTTGAATTACTGTTATTATCTATCAGCTGCCATTTCCTTATCCAACAATTCTGTGGAGTCTGACACTGAGTTGACTCTCCCCTCCCTGTCCTTTGTCTGCAAACGTCTCCTCTGTGAAACCCGACCACAGGGACAATCATCATTCCTCAGCTATTAGCACCAAATCTTTGGCCAGCTCTGAATGTGAGGAGATGTTGTGTTGTCAGCTGGAAGGCTCTGATTTCTCCCCAGATGAGTGGAGAAAGGGGGTCAGTGACGCCTGTCAACGACCCCCAACGGTCCCAGTTTCCTGTCCAGGGACCATTCAATGGCCTCGATTACTTGTCATTCAAGAACCAAAATGGCCCCTGCTCTAGATTTTCACCCTGGAGTCTTTATCGTGATAGTTGCTCTGCTGAAACTCAAGAGTTTTAATAATGAATGCCCAGTGGAAGGAAAAGCAGTGGAAGATAGAGCTAAGATATAAATGCACTGATATGGGTAATTTACTATGAAAGGCAAGAGGGTTCTTTTTCCAATCGTCTCAAGGGTCACATTTTTCCATGGCGATGTTAAAGATAGAGAACTGCAACTTAAGAGGGAACAGGCAGGCTCGGCCAGCAGGGTGAAGAACTCAGAAGAAAGTTTGGAATTGATTATTGTGATTGCTGAGTTTGTTGGAACACAGGAGGCTGCATTTAAATACAAATGTAGAAGCTTGTGTAAGTCCAGGGAAGCAGCTTTAGGAGCAAGCAGCATAATGTTTAACACAAAGCAACCGCATTAGTTCCCTCATTGTGAACTTTAAGTGTCGGGCACTTTGGCACTTTGCTCCGTTTACAGGATCTGTTGTTTTTATGTTCTGCATGGAACTGCTCGGTGCTGTAAATGTCAGAGCGATTTTCATCGGTGCTGAAACAAATTCCTCCTGCCTCGCTGTGTGGGAATTGAAAGGAACTTGAACTTGAAATAGCTGTATCATTGCTGGAAAGCTTAAATCCCACATCGAAATGAAAAAGGTTGGATCTGTGGTGTGATTTTCTTTTCCTGTGAAAATGGTCCAAGAAAGCTGTTCTGTGAACCAGCAGTAAAAACTTTCCACCACTAATGTCTTGCAGTCTCCCTGCTCACCTTGCCCAGTTTGTGGAGCTGTTTTCTTGAGCCTCACGGTCTCGAGTCAATTGGTCAATATTTACCTTTAACTTTTGACCTGTGTATTTGCACACTTTTAACTCAATTACTGCCACCACTGCAGTCGAGCTCAAAAAAATCCTGTGTTAAAACTCAAAGACTCCAAAGAGTGAGAGACCTGTGACGTTAAAAAAGTATTTTACAATAGATAATAATTTCAAGACTATTACCTTATACAGAAGATATAGTGAGTTTTCCAGAGTAATGAGGCCTGGGAATGGATAAACTGAAAGTATGAATGTTGTTTTTGTGCAAGTAGTTTTCAGTTGAGTAGTTTTCATAGTTACAAAAACTTAAATATGGCCCAGTTCATCTTGTTATTGGATCAAATCATTTGACAAAAGTTGTTTTTTGTGCTGCTCAGTAGGTGATTCAAAGTTGATCAGATCAATTTAAGGTCCAGTGTTTAGGTTCAGGTGAATCTATAAGCAGAAAATATAATAGTCATTATTGTGTTGTCATTTGTTTATGATCATCTGGAACTAAGAATAATTGGGTTTTCATCTCCCTGGAATGAGTCTTTCATATCTAAATGGGGAGTGGGTTCTCTTCTCTCAGCCGACAATGGACAAACCAAGCAATTGCTCTTGAAAGAGCCTATCATGTCTTTACGTCACCTGAATGCCACTATGATCTCCTGTTCTCCTGGAAAGGAGGGGTGTAGTGAGTAGGTGGTTATATGCAACTTCACCACTAGATTTCACTAAACCCTTCACATCGAGCCAGTCATGTGAACGGTGTATAGCTCCAAATGATGAACCCACAGGTAATTAGCACAGAGCTCTGCAGCCATCTCCAGTTCTAAGGGCTTTTGTGTTGCGGTTCTGACTCGCCACTCTCATCATTGCTGCTTGGAGCAGTTGCAGGCAGCTGTTTTTGATGAAAAATATCCAATGGAACCATCTGTATTGTGGCTGCCCAGGAGCAAACCGCAGATAGATAAAGTTAATGGGCCGAATGCTCCATCAGCACTGTTTCCTCTCTGACATCAGATTAGAGAGGTCTGTGTCAAACTCTCTCTGTAACTTTTCAAAACCGACAATGTTGTAGTCTTGCCCCAGATTTTGTTTTGGGTCATGTTGTCAGCTACACCTGCTTTCATTGACACAAATACACTAGCTAAGCCCTTTATACAGAACACCATTTTAATACAAGGTAACGCTTCCCTTTGCTGTCAAAGCGGATTATGCTTCATGTTGACATGATTGTATAACATAATAATATAATACATATCTGTCAGCTGCACGTTCATGCTGCCAATCTCCTGTTCTACCACTACCCAGGTGTTCTATGCTGGATTCACATCTGGTGACTGGAGGGGTCAACGAAGTTCACCGAGCCCACTGTCATGTTCATGAAATCAGTTTGAGACTTTGACTTTGTGACATGAAGCATTATCCTGCTGGAAGTAACCATTTGAAGATGGTAAACTGCAGCCAAAAAGGGAGGAACAACACTCAGATAGACTGTGACATTCAAACTATGCATGATTAAGGCTCCAAAGTATGTCAAGTCAACAATCCACACATCATAACACCAGCAGCACCAGCCTCATAGTGTTTTAAATTGGCTTCACTGGCATGACCATAATCAGACAGACTACTGCTGATGTTTTCAAAATGTCCAGTCTAACAGAAACTCAAACCCCTTAGATATTTAAAGAGATACTGCAAACTGTAATATATTTTTGAGATGCGAACAAACTAATATGACTCTTCTTTGATTAAATACATTAATACTGGCTTTAATATCACATGTATCACCAAGTCCACATTTATGGGTTAAACATGGCTCATAACGCCTCCCAGTGTTTCAAATCGGACCTATCAGGGCGACAGCTTACGTTGGGTCAACTGTTTGGGATGTTTCTACACCATGACATTTGTATATACTTGAAAAAGTGAAGCCCGTCTGTCACCAGCCGCCGCTCGTGAAAGGGAAGCTTGCAATGTGCTCGTTGCCAAATCTATGCTGAAATGAAACCCCTAAACCACCACATCGAATACAGGACCCCCATCCTCTCCTGTCCCTCAGCTTTGGACCACCAACCTTATCAGACATGTTCGCTCCAGCCCCGGCTGTCTCAGGAACAGCTGCCTGTGCCGGCGGTTTAAACACCGGGACTTTCGGTACGACCTTGTTTGTGGCCATCAGGAAACTCCACAGACGCCTCCCAGCACTGCCTTCTAAAGGCATTTGATTTCACTTTATCAGGCATTTAGGAAGTAAGTGTCTTTCCAGAGCCAAATGGTAACAATTATTACAAGTTATGAGACACAGAGACATCCTCTGTGACATCTTAACAAAACTACACAACCACAGCAGTAACAACTTGCACTAACCCTGCCTGAACTATACAATCAGTGCTGTTACAATTACTACCACCACATTCATCACATGTCCATGTGTGTACAGTCTGCTGTTAACAATCCAGACTGCTGTGACCTACTTTAAATACATCCCCAGACTAATAAGCTCATTACTGCTCTCCTGCTAGAGCAGTGGGTCAGGAGTTCTGAACACACACACACACAAATTAGACACTGTGAGACTGTGTGCACATGTGTAGTATTATGTAGTACTCTATACACAAATATGAGACCAAGCACACATGTTCACTTTCTCCACGCCTTTGCATTTTGAGCGGAATCTGTTTTCCCTGCATGCGTCCCATGCACACATGAGTGCAAACAGAGCAAGATCTCCTGCTGTGCTCGTCCATCTACACATCTTTTCATCCACGGCTCTACAGTAACTCACAGTCTAGCTGAAAATGTTAGTGTAACATTACAAGAGAAACCACATCCTCTCTGATTGAATCTGTGGGCCTGCTGGGTCCTTGGGTGGCTGTGCAAACAAACTGAGCAGGACCATTACAGCATGACTCCTCTGTGGCATCAAAGCACACACACATAAACACACACACACTCACATACACAAGGACCTAAACACACACACACCTAAACTTGATTTAAAGTTGGGGAATGATATCCCAAACCTCTCTCCATAATCCCTATTTATCTGCAGTAAATCAGTTACATGCACATTCATTTTTACAATGTTTGCTTTATTGCCGACGCCTTCATAAAATATGTTTTTATTGGCAAATGGACGACACACTGCAGATGCCAGAAAGTGCAGTCACCGATCAGGAAGGATTTACAAATGTCTGATCGACAGCTTACTTGCCAGAACCTGCATGGGACACACCTGCCGTATGAAAGAGTTCAACAGAAACAAGAGCCGCAGCTGATGGATTGAGAGTTTATTAAAACAGTCCAGAGACACAACATGACTCAGCAGCCAGGAGGCCGCACAACACGGCCTAATCATTTTGTTTGTTATTCCTCACACTGTTCCACTTTTCTAGGCCAAGTCACTGTTTTCTTACTAGTCTGATATCTCTCATTCCTGCACTGATTCATTTAGCCGACTTATATAACAAAAAGGGATGAATCCTGCTTTCTTTCCACACCCACGCTCTCCTTCTCTTCTTCACTCTCTCTTTTTTCCAAATCAGACCTCCCGCTCTCTGATCCCTCACCACATCCCCCGATTCCTCGTCTTTCGAAGCCTATTGGTTCTGTTATTCTGTCTCTTCTAATTAAACCTGCATTCACATGTCATTTAAGAACCCTCCCGTGGTTTGGTACGGGGGGGGGTAGGTATAAACGCTCGAGGCGGACAAGAGGTAACTACACTTATGGACTGAATGGCAATGATAGAGATATTCCTCGTCGGGAAAGCATGATGTAATCGCAAAATAAGCATTGGACAAACAATTAGCTGACATTTCTATGAGCTAACTCTTTCCAGATGTGATCAACCGAGGATGGGATTCTGGGGGTCTCGGAGAAGGCCAAGCTGACGTCATTTGAAAGGAGCAAATATAATCGTAACGGCTTTTTCTGTGCATGAGTTTGACAATCGCCCAATGGTGGTTTTGTGTAGAGAAAAAGACTATTGGGGAATTTTGAAAGCTGTTTCAGTTCTTAAATTCAAAACAGCCACCATATGACAGCGGCTTGGCCTCAACCGATGTAGAGAATTAATAGAAATGTGGTGAGCCTGAATAAAGCGGACTAATGAAGGGTCCACTCATCTTATAACCACACGCACCGACACACCACTCTAACGATATCTGCCCATGCAATTAGATTCACACCATCATCCCAGCCAGGACACCACCTTGAGCATCTCTGTTTTATGTATGTGTAGGTTGATGATGCACTGCTCTGTCACCGTCCAAAGACTTTGATGTCTGCATGTGGAATCAGCATTTGCAGACCTTAAGCTTAAAATAGTCCTGGTTTGGGAAGCAGAAAACAAATTTCCCTTGGCAAGCTGGGTAACCAGTCCTCAAAAACACAACTGTATGACTGGGCCTGCTCCCACATGCAGACACGCAGACGTGGTGAAAGAGATCAGACACAGAACAGTGCGACTCCACTTGAGCAACATTGTGATTTAGGTTTTATTAGCTGTCTATACTGGTAAATTATTCGTGTAATTCGAATCTAGGACACTATTCTATATTCTATATAGATTATATAACATTGGGATATTGTTGCTCATGGGATTTCATGTTTCCATCCTCAAACATCAAACGACCCAGACTGTCACCATGACCTTTAACCTGGAAGCTGCTTGGTAATGGCTTTGGAAGAGGCTGTGGGAAAGTGGTGTCAGGGATAAAATTGAGGAGGATGAGTCAGATGAGTCAGAGACGGAGGCCAGAGTGGCAGCGTATCTTGTTTGGACAGCAGTTTCCTCCGTTGTTAGAACGAGTGACAGGCAGGTTAACTGCTGCTGCCCTCAGCGATCAGAGGGAGGGGAGGATGTTTGTCTGTACATGATTCTCTTTGTGCTCTCCGGCTCTGAAGAATAATTTTGGTCTATTACAGCACGGGTCTCATGTTGCTCTCTGCTGGGAATGCAGAGTATGTCCTATGGGGGAAGAAATTAGAGCAGTCGTTTGGTCCTAAGGATTTTAAACAAACACCAGGTTTGCCAAAGTTATTAGGGGGAGAAAACAAATGAGAACAGTGATGTCATCAATCAAACTTCTTCAACTTACTTCAACTTTGGCCTGCACACACAACTTTGATCAAGTCAGTTATTACTGACAGTGAGGTTCTCACTGAGATAATTTAGCTAAACAATTTCTCTGTTTCTTGTTGATGCAATTTCACATCAAAACAGAAATTTGAAAATGTGATAAATGTTGTTCTACACCAAAATGATGTATCAATGTTTTGAAGTTATTTTACCACTTTCACATTTCAATTAGATTTGACTTTGCAACACAACAAAAACAAGCACAATACATTTATTGACTTAGTTTAAGGCATTACATTTAAGAACAGGTTGTAAACACTGACATTATCAGCTGAAGTTAATATGGCAAACATTCGCTTTGAAAATACAGAACCACATTTTTGGAAACCAAACATCACTGTTTACTCTGTTTCGGTCCCCAGAAACTCCTTAGGGAAATATGTCACTGCTAAATGCTACATTAAAATTACATAGCTGCTAAACCTATGAGCCTGTGGTGCATGACTGGGAGAACACAATGGATTTAACAAAGCCTCTTTTTTTAACGACAGATTGATGACAGTGGAAAACCCAAACTGTAGGGTTGTGGGCACCGCAAACATAGTTCGACGATGCTAGAGTGAAGAGAACTGTAGAATCTGGTTCATCACTTTCCTCCAATGGCAAAGATTGTTGATTCATTGTCGTGCACCTTTAATTTGTCAGGTTTTCACTTACTTTTTACATTACTTGTTCATTATTACTTTTTTCCTACTTTCTCTCTCTCTCTTTTTATAGGTCCATTAGGCCACCTCCCCTCCCATTTCAGAGTTCCATGTCACGGAAAGACGACCTATCATGGCACGTCACCTGCTGTTCCCAGCATTCCCTGCTTAGCTGCCATTATTCTGGGAGCCATTGACAATATGCATACACAGTGGATTACACTTTGCTTGTGTGTGTGTGTGTGTATGTGTGTGTGTGTGAGGGGTAAAGAGATGAAACAGAAGACTTCTATTCCTGGCACATTGTAATCCATTTGCAGTAAGTGTGTGTGTGCATGTGTGTGTGTCCATGAAGGGCCCTCTCACCAGGTAGGCCCGTTCATCACTGATGACAGTCTGTGTGCGATGGGCTTACTGTAGATCCCCAGCTCACTCACTCACACACACACACACACACACACACACACACACACACACACACACACACACACACACACACACACACGATGGGGCCACCCAAACTTTTCTCCTCGCTCTTTTTGTGGTTTCAAACACCAAATCTATTCAACAGAGATCGAATGCACAAAAAGTGGAAAATCTAAATGTTTCTACACACAAACACACGTACACACACACACAGCCCACCCAAGGAAAATATTAGCAGATTAATGAAACATCCAGTAAGCTCTGTCCCCCCCTACTGTGTCTCATTTACATGCATAAGGACCATTAATATTAACAACAAAGGGCCTGTACTTTGATGCACCATTTGAATGTTAATTCTTTAAGAACTGTTGAGTTTCTTTAGCAGTGGATGTTTTGTGGGTGGGGGGTGCCTTGGAGAAGAAACCTTAGAGCAGTTTGGACATGTTAATGAACTTGAGGGATTTAGCACCGGACCTCAACAATAAAGTTCCTCTGAAATGGGAGGATGGGTTTCCTTCTGGTCCGTCGACAAGAACACACACACACACACACACACACACACACACAAACACACACACACACACACACACACACACACACACACACACACACACACACCAAACCAAACCATCATCATCCTCCTCAGAGTTGTTCTGACCTTGGGAGGGTGTGTGTGTGTGTGCATGTGTGTGTGTGTGTGTGACTTGGGGGTGGAGTGAACGCAGTGTCCAGTCCTTCTACTCGACCCGGCCCGACTCAACAACAACAACAACTAAAATGGCTTGCAGATGTGGCCCCACCTCGGCTAATAAATTCTTTGTGAACTCAGCAGACATAGGGGGGGGGGGTTGGGAGTTTTGGCAGGGGGGTTGTCAAGCGAGCTGGACCTTAGGGGGCTGTTTGCGTGTGTGAGTTTAAATGTGCACTAGTATGTGTGTGTGTAAAAGTGTACACATCTGTCTCTGAGTGAGCTCGCATTCGTGCCTCTTGTGCATTAACAATTTGGGGGTTTATGCGTACACGAGCATCTGTGGTGTGTGTGTGTGTGTGTGTGTGTGCTGACTAATGCAAAGTACCTTCACTGCATAGTACTCATAAATGTGTATATGCTTACTTTGTAGGCATACTTATAGATGCGCTTTGTAAGAGGAGTGCATGTAATTTTTACTTTGCAAGTGCCCACATGCCTATACAGAAGGCCGTATCTACAATACTGCAAGCTAGTGTCTTATATGTGCATATACATGTACAGGAAAGTATGCGCATGCTCCCTGTCAACTCGTATGAACACCACATATATAAGAAGACCACTGCCGGTGCAACACTTAGGTCACCCATGTAATGCCTGTGTCTACCGTGAATCTATGTAGATTGTTGGCGTGTGTTCAGAGGTTGAGTCAGATCTTAGACGTCTCAAGTAAGCACTCGTCAGGCGATGGATGTGAGTTGGCTGAATCGTTCGACACTTCACAATTTCGGACCCAGACTGTAAATGTCCCACGCTGCTCCTCCTTTTGATTTATAGAAATCCATCAAGTGGTGCTGTAAACCGTAAACTCTGTCTTACACAGTCAAGTCAATGTAACTTATAAAAAGTTGAATTCATGAGAAATAAATATAACAATTGCTTTATTCCATAGATCTTCAAAAACAAGTCAAAAAAAGTGCAGATGTTTCTTAATGGTATAGTGTGTAAGATTCGGATGAAAGGGATCTATTGGCAGAAACTAAAAATAAATCAATCCTAGTGTGTTTTATCTTAATTGTACAATCTTTTGGGTTTTTTTTACCCTAGAATAGACCCTATATATTTAAATATTTTATGTTTAAATCGGGAGTGGGTCCTCTCTGCCGCCATGTTTTTTGACAGTAGCCCAGACTGGACAAACTAATCACCTTTTGAGTTTTTATGACATCTGAAGGCTACCACAGGTTCTCTTTCTTGTTTGTAAGGGGAGGGTGAGGGGTTTTCAGCTGCAACTTGCTATGAAGTCTGGATATTCTCCTGAAATTATTATAATCAGTTGTTCCGGATGTTTTCCAGGACTTTTCCTGCCAGACCCCTTGTAAAATGTCCAGAAAATATCAGAGTGAGCCCATGTGATAATACAGCAGGAAAGTTCAAAAGAAAGCAAGTGATCATGTAGATGAAGTTTCTAACACATAACTGATTCAAAACTGAAAGAATAGGTACGTAGAAGCTGTTAATGGAGATATCAAATTGGAAAGACATTGGGATACAAGAGTTTTTGGAGATAAGGTCCAATCACAGCTTGTCGATAATGGCTGTTTCTTTAGAATTTATGCATCATGTCCTGCCTGCGGCATGCTCTACACACATGCTACCACTCGCTTGAATATTTTGGAAATGTTCCTTTTGTGTGAACATATTGGACCCGGACAATCTCCTGCTGCGTTCTTCATATCTAAAAAATGTCCAGAGCTGATTTGCGTCATGTCCGAAAACAGCTTCAGGTAAGAGTCCTCTTCACTCCAGATAACCTGCTGCTCCATTCCATTGACTTGACGACTTGGGGTCAGCTGGTATGGGCTGGTGTGTTGGGATCCATTATCCTGTCCAATTACTCTTTCAATTACACTTTCTTTTATGAATTTTGGCCACCGGACTGCTCAGGCAGGCTGTGATGATTCATCCAGACCAGTCAATGTACCAACTAGACAGATGCTGTTTGTAAACTCGCTAGAAAAAGGACGTACATGGCGTGTGTTTGCGATCAGCTCAACCTGTAACTGATCTCAACACTCATCTGAGATTCACTTCTTTCTCTTCTTCCCCTCCAGCCTCTCTCCTTTGTCATCATGTTTGTTTATAAAGTAGTTTCATAAAGCTTCTTCTTCTTCTGCTTCTCCCTCCGAAACTCGGCGATCCAGCTCTGAATGTCCCATACCAAAGTTGAGACATTTGCAAGATGTCTGTATTAGTCTATTTGTCCTTGTTTTTCTCACTGGTTTGAAGAGAGGCAGGGTGCTAACAGGTGATGTAACTTACCACCATGCACCAATGGGGTTTGTGGCACTGGAATTAGAATCAGATGACACTTGGTTGGTTGTTTGGTCATTGCAAATCAATTCTGACCAAAAAAGACCCTGTTACTGAGAACTACTTACGATCTGTTTTTTGGAGCTTTAAATAGAACATCAGCAAACAAATGAATCCAGTGAAATACCAGCAAAACAAAGTCTGCGAACAGCAAGCAGGACAAAAGCCCTGAGTTCAGGGTTTTAACTTACATATGTTTTTCTTTTCCAAATCACGAGTTCCCCACTTTAATGAATGATATTTGATTATATGTTTTATAATCTAATGATATACTGCTGCAAGCGATTTGGGTCACATGTCTTTTTCTTTTTCTACTGTACAAAAGCCACTTTCCCACTGGGGATTTGGACTGTCAGCACTCAGATTACACTGCTGGTACACTTTTAACATTTACTGCACTCACACACCGTGCAAATCACACACTATAACCTGAGAGGTGCACCGACAGCACACAAACCCACTGTGCAAACAGGCCTAATGCACACACATGGCCTCCCTGCTCTCTGCTGTTTTCATCTGAACAAAACCAAAATGCCAAAACTGTGTGCATGTGCCAAGACCCTGGTATGCCTGGTTTTACTCAGCAATCTCCCCCCATACGCACACACACTCTCACACAAACACACTCCTGAGCAAAGATGTAATCAGCAGCTCCAGCTTTCATGCATTACCTCCCCCCTTCTCCCATAACACACACACACACACACCCACACCACTGAAGCACATTTCTTTCCCTCTTTCCTTTGCCTCGTTTTGTTTTACAACTTTTGTAAAGACTCTGGTGTGTGTGTTTGTGTGTGTGTGTGTGTGTGTGTGTGTGTGTGTGTGTGTGTGTGTGTGTGTGTGTGTGTGTGTGTGTGTGTGTGTGTGTGTGTGTGTGTGTGTGTGTGTGTGTGTGTGCAGGGGAGAGAAAAGCCTTGGTGACATTAAACACGGTTGACGGGGAGTGGGCAGAATAAACAAGGTCCAGAGTAGAAAGGCTGCCCTTCAAACACGCCATACTCAGTGCATAGGCCCGGGATCAACTGTGTTTATCAAAGTCCTGGGGCTACAGAGAGAGAGAGAGAGATGGGCAGAAAAGAAGTGTTCATGGTGTGGAGCCATGGCTTTGAGGTCCCTCTGATACAGGGGCTGGACCAATCACAAGTCCGGCTCAGCTGTCAATCAAGAGGTTTACTAACTAGAAACTTCAGAAAATTTGTCTGCAACTTTTTTTGCCTTAAAAACTGCTGTATTGTATTGAGTAGGGTTCTCATGTAAATGTACTTAGTTACTTTTCACTTCTGAGTATGTTGGACACTTTCATTGAATTCACATTATTTTCACATTCAACGTCTGTTGCTAAACTTGCCTGAGTTCGAGCAATGTTTTGGCTAATGACAATGGACTCACAGCCTTTCTCTGTAGCAGTTCTTCAAGGACTAACTAAGTGAGTCAGAGCCCAATCAGAATGACATGAGAATAATAAAAACAAGCCCATCAGACAGAAGGGTTCTCCGATTGAAATCTGAGAAACTGCTCTACACAGATTAATGTTGACGACAATCAGATACAGATCTCTACACTACGGGATTTTGGATGAGTCAAAATTTGTGGCCTGCATGATTCTCATGGGATAGTCTGGCCTACTGATAAGACACATTTCTTGAGTTATTATCCTTCTTCTCCAATCTAAAGGACAGATAAAAGAAATGGATGGATGAGGGCCATTAAATGAATTCAAACAGCCCCCCCACCCGCCCAGCAGCTACTGTGTTGGGACCTTTGAGAAACACAAGCCTCAACAGCTCAACTGGTATTACTCAATCGGAAACATGAACAGCAAGAAGAAAGTAGTTACATGGGTTAACTCTTCCAACAGGGAGTAAAACAGTCTCAATTTAAACCTACAGCCAAAGCAGAAGTAAACTAATATTTGTCCAAATATAAAGTCAGTCATAGCTATTATATAGATATTTGTGCAGCAAACAGAATTCCAAGCAATATATACTGATTTACTTTATATTGGTATTCACTGTCCATACTTTACTTTTATGTAGCCTCTTATCTTGTATGTCTGCAAGTGTGTCAGGTTGGATCTGAGTTCTCTTCGTAGTCGTCTACATACTCAAGCCTTATCTGTATTCCCTGGGGCCCTGTAGCACATGTAATCAGTCAGTATAACAAGTATGTCTGTGTGGATGTGGGTGTGCATCCATACACATATGTATGAGATAAACTGTGGGCTTGTGTGTGTGTGTGTGCGTGTGTGTTTGTTTAACTCTGATCTCATCTCCCAATCACAGGAAATTGTGCTGGAATTCAGAGTTTATTGCACAAGCTGCAGTTCAAAGGCAGAGCCAAGAAAATAATCATGCAAATCTTTACATTTATGAGAGTGGAATCCATCTCACAGCATACATCACTCCTGCTCTGACTGCCCTAATACCGCCGTCCTCGAGCAACATTATGAACTCATGAATCTCATAAATCATAGGAGAGCCTTGAAACTGAAGAACTCTGTTCCTTCTGGAGTCGAAGCCTGAGAAGTGGAACTAGCCTGTTTCTTTTCTCTGTGTTTCACACATAAAACTGACAGAAAAAGGTTTGGTTCATCTAAACTACAAGATGAAAGAAAATGTACCACTTAAGTGAAATGTGAAAAGGCATTTACAACATGCTGGTTACTCTGGATAATAAAGACAAATTTTAGTCGAACAACTTGATTTTGAAACAGTTCCTATGAAAATGCAACCTAAGCAGCAGTAACACAAAATCACCACAATTTTCCTTTTATCTCCGTATGGGTCTCCACCAACTCAAGGACAACTTTTCAGTTGTTAAATGCTCTACTTTGTTTACTAGTCAGTCAGTTATTAAGTTGCGTGCACTGTTGGTTTATCAACCCTCAGCCTGAAAAGGTTAACAAGGGTCAAAGGAGTAAAGTTGTCGGCTGCAAAACCAAAACAATTAGTTCAAAGATACCAGTGCGAGTCCATTAGCCCTTTGATAGAAGGCACCATTTTTGTTTTGGTGCATGGTGCATAACCCACTTACCTTATTGTGCTTGATAATGTATTTCGTCTGATCCTACCCATTTCCAAGTGTGCCACAGGTGAGTGTGCATTTGTCTGTTCTCTGTGCCACACCCAAGGATTCTCAAAAATAGGGTCCAGCACAATGTTGAGAGTGAGCACTGCTCCTTCCAAATTCAACAGAATGCAAAGAAATAAATAAACTGATGATTTAACATAGTTTAGTATCATTTTTGCTGAATTCACTGACTCATCCAAAGAACAGCCATTAATGCAGATAGCTCTGGTTTAGTTCAAAATCTTCTCTCTAACTCCTGTACTAAACTCAAAGTGATCCACCAGTCTGCACAACAAAACTTACTTTCTAAAATCCAATGTTCACACAGAACAGGTAAGTGATACCAGATTTCCCTCATAGCTAAAATTAGTGAGGATTTAGCATATCTCTACATGCTTTGTTTATTGAATGTTGTCTGTAACGTGTACATTTACAACCCCTGTGCGGTGACTTGTACACTTGCAAAGCATCAGAACAAATCAGATACACAGACTTGTTGAGACTAGATGGAAGACATAGACAAAGACAGAAATGTGTCAGGTTACTCAAGCCGTGTGACTTTGGCATGATATCACACACGGATGTTTCTCACACAGCAAGGAAGAGCTGTTTTCTTCCCACCTTGTAACCAACCTTCCCATCCTCACCTCTTCCCCTCTCCCTTTCTCACCCCTCCATCCCTCCCTAATACAGGCTCAGTAATCAAAGAGTTAATCATAAGCCCCAGACTTTGCAGACACACAAGCCCTCTTTGTTTCAGTGTGGAAAAACACTGTTGAGTACAGATAGACAGAAAAATCTTAAGTCACGTTCGTGGTCAATTAAGCTTTAAAAATATTTTAAATGTGCTGTACTGAAACAAGCTCTCCGCACTTCAAATGAATATCATCAGAGGGCTTTACCCCCAGAGTAATCTGTAAAGGTTTAAGTGTTTTAGTGGGGGTTGGACATTAATAACTTGTGTGCATGTGTGAGTGTGTGTAAGTGAACATATGTGGCTGATCCGTGGCTCAAACCTTAACCAGAAAAAAGTTAGTCAGACATGCAGGCTGTGAGAGCATTTGGCTCAACTCCAAACTAAATATAGGAAACGCACCATTAATGTAAGGCAGATCAAGTGCAGCCAAAGAAATGTATGTAATGCACTGCTTTCATCCTCTGTGTGGGTGTGTGTTGGTGTGTGTCCTTTCAGATGGTAGAATGATAACATTGTTCTTTGCCACTCAGTTACATCAGTATGAGCTGAATGTGCATGTGCAGGCAGGTTCAACCTTTAACTGTGTCACATGTCACTGAGAGAAAACTGTCTGCTTTCACCTGAGAACACTTTACCTGCTCTGTAATTTCCTCGTTTGCCTTAATGAGTGAGCAAAGTTGACACTTTTGGGAATGGAACCTGTGACCTTAATGCAAAATAGTTGGGCCTGAAAACAAGACTTCATCCACGGAGTGTGGATGGAAAAGAAGTTTGGAAATGCGGCTGGCCCACGGTTTGGTTTGAACACGACGGGTAAAAGCTGAGACGTTTGGAAAAAATGATGCATTCAACTGCACTTACCTGTTGATTGGTTCTCATCTGTTATGACATGCTTTGCAGTGGTAAAGCTAAAACGTTGCTAACACTCACTGTGACTTACAGTTCCACGTTATCAACTCATCCACGTCGCCCAAGAAGACAAATTCCTGCTCTTATTTTTCACCCTCAATGTTTCTCGTTCGTAGTCGTTCCTGCAATGAGCTGCAGAGGAGAAAGTCTTCTTCCTGTTTATGTCGTTGTGCACATGGCCAGTGTGCATGCTTTTGTGATGTGTTTACATGTGTGACCGTACAGAGATTTCTGATACGAGACCAGCTTTCTGCTCATTCTCTGCAGTTACATCCACTCCTCTGTGACTGGGCCAGCTCCGCTCTGTCTGATCTGCTCATGTAAACAACTGTGCTGTGGAGTTTCACTGTTGGTTTTAGTTCATTTAGTTTTGCAAATAGACACAGGCAGGGAGGAAACCAAAACCCCTTCAGGGTATGAGGATTGTCCATCACAGTCTCAACTAGGTTGAGTCTTTGGCACACAACTCTGGTGTGGCCACATCTTGACTCCTCTCACTGTTCTCAGATCAGCCAACATGAATGAAGTCCTAATCTCATGGGGTTGAGAATCCAAACACAACGCTGTCAATGACACAAATGTGAGTGGTGAGTAGCATTGGCGAGTACTCATGAGTATTCAGGTACTTTCTCAGTTTAAATGAATAATTACAAGAGAATGTAATACCTTTCTTAATCTGAAACTTTTGCTGGATGGAAAGTTGTTTTCTTAGACGCTTTGCTAATGACAGATGGGTTTTACAAACAGAAGACAGTGGATGATCTGTCAGTGCTAAAAGGTTTTGGATCAAATGTGCAACAGCAGATATTTTGCCAGAGGTAAGATACCAATCTTAGAGCACTACGGGATGCTGGTGGATCACAACATGAATTCAAATCTGGTATGCTCTTCCTCAAATTATACATGTATACGTGTATTTGGGGTCAGAGCTCAATATTAATATTATTCAGCTTTGGCCTTTAAAGCCTTAACAAGTGTTAATGAGTGTTGTGTCCACAAACAATATTTAGTCAAAACATCTGTTTGGAGTTTATAGAATTACTCAACTAAAGAAACATTAGAAATCAAACTTTCTTACAATTTCTGTGTGTGCTGATATGTATATGTTTTCTGTTTGGTAGGTAGGTCATTAAAATGTGCTGCAATAACTCTTTGTAACTTTGTAAGAAGCAGCTATCGCTAATACTGCAAGTGAGAGTGATCCTTTTCAAAATCCAGACGCTGCCATTTCCTGTGAAAGCAGTGAGACGATGAAAAAAAAAATCCCCACGTACCCTCACTTTATTTTAACTTTTCCAGGGGATTTATCTTGCTGTGTGTACCAGGAAATTGCACCATTCTCCAAAACAGCCCGCAAGTTTGTTTGTCCAGAGCTAACCGCACACACACACACACACACACTCACAAACTCGCCGCGAAACATATAAATGAACCCACCCAAACATGCATGCACAGACTTGTACAAACACCCTAATGTACTCTTACACTCATGGCTGATCTGTGAAGTAATGCTGACAAATGTGTATGTCTGCATGTGTGTGTGTGTGTGTGTGGGTGTGTGTATTTTTAGCATCTAGCTCGTATTGTTCTCCTTTGTACCAAAGCTTTGGGAGGTCTGATGACAAACCGTGAGGTCCTGCGACATGCTTCCTGTTTACACTGCTCTACACAATAACTACCCAGCTGACGCATTGAGTGTGTGCTTGGAGCGCAAGTGTGTGTACAGTATTGTGCGCCTGTGTGTCTTGGCCTGTGAGTTCTTGCCCGCATGTTTCTTTCTTCCGGCATGTCTCACTGCCAATGATTCGTTGCCCTGTTACGTTAAAGCTCTCCACCTTGGTCCATATTTCCTAATGCTAATTCAGAGAGAAAATATTATGTCTCAGATAAGGTGACCAGAATGGCAGCAGTGTTGTTTGAACTGGAACCAAAATGCCTTGCTTGTGGAATGATAACAGAGGCTGGTTAAATAGCATTTTATTATTCTATGGATCAGCAGAAAAATAAACTATTGTGATATCACTCTCCCGATTGTGTTGTATGTGGGGTTAAATCAGGTTTGTTTAGGGTTAGTCTACCAAAGAAATGGCTTAAGTGAAGAAACAAAAAATTAATACAAACTAAAGACTCTAAAGATTCAAGGTACAGTACAAATACAGTTGTTGGAAAAGGCCACATTTGGCCCCAAAGTCACACAAAAGTGGCATTTGACCTTCCTTTGAAAACACATCCACTGAGATACGGATACGTCCAAACTACTAGGGAGTTATAGAGTTTGGAAACGATGTCAAAGGCAACCACTTGCTTCTTGATCCTCTTCTGGAAGAAAACAACTGGTACTAGCCTCCATTACGGGTGTAGAAAACAACATAGATTATTGATAAAAAGATACGGAGCCAAAGCGCTTGCATGGACAGTGTTTTTCAAATGAAAAACATAGTGGTCTTGACGTAGCCTAATGTTTCTGATGTTTCAGTCCTTCTTGAAACGCCTGCTCTTCCCCTCAGCAGTCCGACGTGGCTGCATGTGAGCTGGAGACTAAACAGCTGAGGGGATGTGATGGATGGTTTTTGTAGCTACATGAGGAGAACGTGTTTGGTTTATCATGTGCATGTCTGCACGTGCACGTTTTGGGAGGAGCTCATTCATCCAGGAACGTCATATCTGGCTGAACTGACAGATAAAACACATTTGTCTGTACATGCTCGTGTGTGTGTGTGTGTGTGTGTGTGTGTGTGTGTGTGTGTGTGTGTGTGTGTGTGTTTGTATATTAGTCATCTCCTCAGTATTCCCAGGTCCCAGAGCCGTAGCTGGACTATTAAACTGTAGCTCTGAATAATGGGGCCAGCAGATGTTCTATCAGCAGCAGAAGAAAACAGCTATATCTGTGAATACAAAAACAACATCTCTACTTCCAGCATTAATCAAATCACTGCTGTGCTGCAGTGAGTGAGGGAGGCCTATTTGTGTAAATTAGTGTTTTTGTTGGAGGGGAGCTGTTTTAAAGACACAGAAAAACACATGGGCAGTGAGAAACTCTCAGAAAGATTCTCAGGAAACATTTTCTGACACATGCCTTAAAGAACAAAGGTTATTGCTGGATGTCAAAGGACCAAACTAAGACCTGTTGGGGACCAAAGTCAAAGACACCTGAAACTAAGAGACAACAGCTTTCCACTTGAGCCCCTTTCCTTTTCATCTAGAATGTCGCTCTCAACTCTAATCAGGCTCGACTCCACTTTGATTCCATAAAACAAGGACGTCTTTTAGGGCGACCCATCAGAAGTCCATCTGGGAGAACTTTAAACGTCATTTCAACTACCTATCAAAATGTCTTTACAACGTCAAAGCTTCGAAAGAAAAAGAAGAAAAAAAATGAAAATGAAAAACGTGTGGGTTCATGCACCAAGGAGGGGATGTAACTGAGAGTGTTTTGGAATGTTCTTGTTGTTTTACCAGAAACGTTGTGCACATTTACATGACGTGCAAAGCCAAACAATAGAGTAAATACATCTATCATTTTATGATTAAGTAATTTTGAGGAAAAAGCTAGTAACTTGCGAGAGTGTAAAATGTGGGGGAAAAAACATGTTAAAGATGTCGAGACTGTGCTTCAAATGTCTTCAGTTCTCAAAGATCTGAGCAAACACATGAGTCAGGAATGAACTGTGGAGAGTCTGCAGGAATGTTGAAATGTTTGAGCCTGACACGACGGCCAGGTTTGACGGGAACAATCCCACTCCTCTTCTGTTTATTGTTCCATCAGAGCCAGAGCAATTAATCACCCATCCGCACACACACATTCACAAAGCACACTTAAGTCCAGCCTGCTCTAATGTGGTTGAAATCACGTTCAGTTGCTCGGACGTCTGATTCTCCTCATTTCCTCCATTTCAGTGCTGCACGAGAAAAACATATTCATCCTCTTTTAAGAGATGCAGATCAATTGTCTAACGCAGCTCAAGTGGATACTTAGAATGAAGGTTCAGTCCAACCCAAACAGTTATGCAGGGCTTGATTTCAGACCTGCTGCAGCCTTTAATGGCTAAGTCAACAGGAATTGAGCTGCTGATCGCCCAGCCTGGTTTCAAAGAGAGAAAGGTGGACGTTTTACACACTCAACCTCTCGTGTGTGTGTTCCAGTGTTTGGCTTGGATTCAGAGGAAAGACTTGATGATACTGTTGGTGTCACTACCAGACAAAGACGGTTTTGAAGTTTCATTTTCTTTTCATTCCATTTGTCTGGGAGATAGGGTTTGATACTCATTAGTTGTTGGGACAAACCTTTTGGAAGTTTCCTGAATTACTCATGGCATCAGACTCTGGTTTTTATGTTGCAAGACACAACTTGAAGGCCCAATATGCACCTCTCTGCCTGGAGGCAGAACATGTATTGTCAGTCACGCTCTTCTCCTTGTCAGATCGTCAAGATCCACCGAAGCAGTTGTCATTCATTTTTATGAGCCGCCGACCTGTGGAACAGCAGCTAGCCCCGGGGCTGGTGAAGTTTGAAGAAGCAGAGTCATCAGGGGAAAAAAACATAAAAGTTACATTTGTGTTTTCCAATGGTGTTGTCTGATTCACGTCAAGTAGCTTTGCTGACACTTCAATCAATGAACAACTGTGTTGTGAAAGGTGTTGCTCATAGAGTTGAACCCATCGAGAATTATCACCCACAGCTGTGCTGCATTTTTGTGTCTTTTCGGCGCAACTTTTTCAGATTTTGATTCTTCAGCATATGCAGCTGGCAGCTGTCTTCCGTAAGAAAAATACATTATTTGCAATTTTGACTTCTGCGACTTATTCCGATATCTGTTTTACACATTACATCAACATGTTATACCTTTCTGTAATCCTTAAGATGTTTTCTAACGACACCAGCTGTTAGTGCTGTCTGTGCCAAAAAATTCTGCCTGAATTTGATAACCTGGGACATGTCACCATATGCTACATCTCTTTAGTTCTTCTTTTCTTTTTGCTTCAGGAAGTCCCTGAATGCATGTTTCCCCCATGACTGTTCAAGATGTGTCCCACGTTGTCAATTATGTTTGATAAAGTGGGACAACTTAATTAACCTTCAGAATTTTGCTACCAATTATTATTGTCTTATTAATGACAGATTTATATCCTTAACATTAATTATGTCTGTCATGTGATTTCCGTCACATGATATCCATACTAATTTAAAGTAAAAGTCCTGTTGACTAGATTTTGTTTTCAGCTTCATTCTGAAGCTGAGGTGTTGCAGATTACCCAAATTCACCCTATGTTAAAATCTCTGATGAACTTATGGTACACTGCCTGACCAGCAATAAACAGAATACATTAGAACAAGTTAACAACTATTGGGTAAACAAAAGGAAACTTTAAGCAGCTGAAGAGAGTTATATTTCATTCCAGAGTTGGTGGAGACCAAAAAACGAGCTAGGAAGATGAACATTGGACAAAAAGCTACTCAAATTGAAAGTTGTTGCCACGTGTCTGGATGTAGATGTGTAAATAGGTAACTGTTTGCAAACACATTAGCTGATGTGGCTGATTAGACCTGATGCTATATCAGTTTTGTTTTGAATTTTAGTTTTGCTCCCTCCTAGTAATTCATGCAATAAAAACTCAAGGTAACATGCAACCATTGTGACAGTTTCACATTTGTGTTTGTAGGAGAAGAGCCTGTTCAGTGGGGGCTGAAGTCAAATGTTGCAAAGCCCAAAACGAAAAATTAGTGGTTCGATGTGTTTTGGGCCACTGATCCAACATTGCCCTGGGTTCTTCATCAGCAGAAAAACATGAATCACATGTTTACACAAACGTCTGCCTGTGTGTGCCTGCCTTTCAGGATGTGCATGAGAGCGTGCAGCATGTTCCCCCGACTGGGATCACGTCACTGAACCCAGTTTGGTTGTGCAGTGGCAGCGCTGTAACTTGACAGTGAAAGTGAGATTCATAGGGAACCAATCTAAACACTGATGCTTTCTTTGTTCTACAGCTTTTACATTGTGCAATCAATAGTAAATTGATACAGCTAAGTTAAAGCAAAACTTGTATTCTACCACTGTAATATATTTTAGTTGTAGTTTAGTATACCGTATAGACAACTTTTCATACAGTATATACTTAGATACTTTGTTGTGCTTTGGCCGACATGTATTTTTGGCCTTTCAGTCGAATGATTTCATCTAGATTATCAGCACAGACACTTGTGAGCTGTCAGTCACCGTTGGCTGACATCTTCTCCAGTCACAGCAAACCGATGACCTCTCGTTCTTTTTCTAATTGCAGGCAGTGCTGAA
>NC_083650.1:19990493-20145493 GCF_963576545.1 Limanda limanda | reverse complement strand
ATACATTGCATCATCCATCCAAACAACAGGACCTAAACTACATCAAAATGCTTTGTTGGCTCAGTGCAAAAATAAGAAGACAGACAAAAATGTCCAAGTCAGTACTTAAACTGTAAGTGGTGAACATATACACTCGCAGCAAACAGCATAAAGACACACACTAGTGGGCGTGGGTTTTTGCGGCTGCTCACTGCAGCGCCGGGGGAGCAGTTTGGGGGGTTGGGAACTTAGTTTGAGAAAACTTCAGCTGTGATGTATGTTGAGGGAGAGGAAAGTGCCGTTCAGTCAGTTCTCTTTCTGCTGGTCAAGGGAATGGAACCAGTGACCTTACTGTCCCAAGCCTTCACATCTAGAACCATGGCTGAAGACATCTTACCATCAAGAAATCAAATAAAACCATGTAGATAACAAAATATATAACAGATGGATTGAGCTCATGTTACAGGGGCGGATCCAGGGATCGAGGGGCATGGATAGGGGGCAGCAGCCGTAGTATTTATTTATTTATTATTAAACTAGTTACTTCCTAATAAAACTAACAATGAATATGACAATTTGTCAGGAATAATTGTATAATTTTCTAAACTTATTCAATGATGTGTCACTTTACAGAGCTACAGCGGTATAGTAGAAAGGCATGAATAACATCTGCATCTTATGGGAATCAGGAGGTGTGCGTTGATGTGGGATATAATTGGCTCCTCTATGCTAATTCAGTCAGTCACTGTGGAATAAATGATTTTAACAATATCGAAGCTACTTGGGAGAAACAAAAGCGGAGACCAAAAGGTAAAGCAGATTTAGCCAAATTTACAGCAGGGAAAGTCACACTGTATGAAACAAGGGCTGCACATGACAGAACACACAATGTAAAGACAACAGACGATGAAACTTCGTCTATAACCCTCAGTACATGTCTAAAGGGATATAAAATATTCTTTTGGAGAATTTAATTGTAACACAACAAATGAAATACCTGCAAACGACAACAACACATACTGACCATGGTAAAAGTACATTCTCAGTAAACGAAGACTGGAGGTTTCAAGTTTTCACACACTTAGCAGAACAGCTGCAGGACAGCTTAGATTGTGAACATCCTCAGGTAATGCAAGCAATGGTTTAGGAGACAGAATAGTTTTGTTCAAACAGAGTAAAAGTACTATAGGCAAACATATTATTCTAATGAGTCAGAAATTGTCCCAGGAATGAGACAGAGATAAGACTTTGTCCACACACACTCTCTCTCTCTCTCCACACCGAGCTCCCTTGCACTAAGGAAAGTGTTTTCTCACACTAACAAAGCTGGCTCCCTCGGGATACATGCCCCAGGTTTACATGGCTGACTCCCGAGTGCAGCTGGAGATTAAACTTCTCGTCGGCCGAGCCTTAGCACATCATTACCTGGCTGAATCCCTGCTCCTTTGGAGACATGAGAAAGACAGATTATTTCCAGGTTTGCCTATTTATAGATAAGCGAATTTAAGCAGCAGAGAGATCGGGGTCAAAGTGCACATACTTGCTCGCAGTCTGGAATTCCAACATAATTTTTTTCCATTACCCAGAGTGCAGAAGGAGGGGCTTCTGTTGGTCAGTGTGTAGAACCTCTTTATCAGACGTGGACACACACAGACACACAGACACACAGACACACACACACTGAAAATTTCATTACCCTCCTCATGTTCCCCCTGTGGGATATCCTGCCTAGAACTAACAGTGTAGTATTTACAGACCCTCATGGAACACATTACCTGTGTTGTTATCTCTGTGCACACAGACCGCCACACATATTTGTCCTGTTATATTTAGGACCATTTCCACTTGCGCTGCCTTCAAGATTAGCAGGAAGATAAGTGTTGGAGGATATGTTGGATATTAGCCTCAGCAGACAGAAGGCAGCTGGGATACAGCTGCATGGGAACTGATGGTTTAACTTAAATATAATTTTGACGGAATAGGATGTAATTTCAGGAAATACGCTTACTCCCTTTCTGACGTAGGGTTAGATCAAGAGATTGACTATAAAGCTAGAACATTTTCATGTTATCAAGCATTATGCTTGGAAGCTGGTTGAAACAGATGGCGTGGCTATGTTCATAGGAAAAAGCTTGATTATTAAACATTAGAAACTTTCAGCACACAACCACAACTTTTAAGATTGCAAAGCTTCAAAAGGGCAGTTCACAAACCAGTGACATCACAGTGTGTTGATAATTGGGCATGTGTCTGGGAATGCAAACCCGTAATGACAGGCACAAAGAGAGGGTGTGTCAAAATTTTATGGATTTTTTGAGGGTCCATCGGCCTACATTATTATTTATGAAACTGCCAATGAGTTTTAGTGTTGTTTATGCTTCTAACATGTGACAGATGTTTTCTTGGTGAAAACGCGGAGCCATACGACACCGAGGAAGATGTCGAAAAGAGTGTGTGGTGATAAGAGCAGACAGTGGTGTCGATGTGCTCTAAATAAAATCACGTGATTTTGTCTGCTGCTGCACCTCTCCCTTGAAAAAAGCTGAGGATTAGGATTGTGAACACGTCTGTGCAGAAAACCTCCCGCTGCGTTGTGCATGGGTGAAAGGAAAACTGCGGATAAAGTCTGGAGACTTGTATTCAGGTCATGTCTGAGAACTGTGTGTTCAAGTAAACTACTCCTTCATCCAACTGTGTCGACATTTCTTGACAAGCAAATAATGGTTTGCAGTCATTTTGAGACGGATTAGCAAGCTCATTAGCTCAGAGACACTTTCTGCATGTTCAATAAAGCTCATCATGGAATGAAATGATGTCCAATAAAGAGAAGAAAGCAGAGCTATTCCTGTAATAATCACAATACTGCAAGCTTTCAGAAGCAAACATTTTGAGACACAGACGAATTTCACTGTGCTTCTGTTTTGTATATGTACCAAAATGTCCACCCTGTGTTGCTGAGCTTGTGGCGTTACGCTAACTTAATTTCCCTCCCCTCACTCCTCTGTTTTCCTCATCCTCCATCTCTCCTTCTTCTACCTATAAAGGACAACGCTAACGTTTAATTTTTTTAACTAGCATATATATATTTATACTTTCAGGCATGTCCTGCACAAATAAGTATTAACTTTGAGCCAAACGCAGCATTTCTTACTATGAGTATATATCGCGACTAAATGTTCACCTCATGATAAATATAAGTCAGACTGAGAATGTTCCAGCACTCCTCACACTGTTGGCACTATTGTAAGGTTCTTAGTTTCCCCAGACAGACAGTGGTGAGAACAGTCTGCTAAAGAGGTGTTATGAATTCTGGATTGTTCTCAAGGTTGGTCTGACCTGTTTTTAATTAAAACTCTGCGTGGGTACACAAACTACATTACACACACAATCGCACTGGACCCGATATACTCCCTGTGAATGTTATCATTATCCTCGTCATGTGTCTGGACGACTGGTTATGGATACGCGGAGGCATATCTTGTTCACACATGCAGAACATGGTGAGACATGACATAAATGAACATTTGCTCCCGCACAACACAATCAGGACAAAAGAATCACAAACTTGTACTCTCTCTTCACACACACACACAGAGGCACCCACAACATCACACTGTGAGCCTTCTTGTTTTGGCGATAATCTCTCAAATCTCTTGGAAACTCTTAGTGGCCATAGCCCTCATCTTCTTTATCAGTAGTGGTCACACACAAACACACACACACACACACACACACACACACACACACACACACACACACACAGACGCACACCTGATACTGTTATATGGTAGCTGCATGACCCATACGTCATTTGAGTCGTGGCACATTCCCTCCTCACATCTCTGCACAGCTGGACGCTCACTGAATGTATTGAAATCCAGTAGAATTCACACAAAATACAATTTCACAGCATTTATGATGGCATGTGTTATTTAGCTGACTCAATAAAGTTCCTTTTAACTTTGGTTCCTCTACCTCGTCCATCATTTTAAGAACAGGAGCTCATTATCCAGCGTGTCATATGCCTGCTCTGAGCTGTTGACCCCATGCCCCCTTTAACCGGGGTGGGCTATTTATGGTCCCACGCTCCCTCAAAAACCATCAGGGGAGCTCACATCATGCTCTGGGAAAAGTATGTCTGTAATTAATACATGTTGATCAGAGAATGATGGGGAGAGGTCACGCTGTGTTTCTACCAGATGTTGGGGATCAGAAGCTAAAAGGTAACACACCACACATCATTTTTCTACAATTACAATTGTCAGCTACAGGCTAATACAGAACCATCTACAGATGTTTTTTCACAGCAAAATCCATTCGATCTCTGCTTTCTGTTATCTTCAGCCTATAAGCTTGCACGCAACAGTCAATTCTCAGATGAGGTAAGTTATAGGTTAGTTAACCATAACCCAAACAAGAGGTTGTCAACAAACAGGTTTTGTGATGCCGGGAAAAAGGGTTGTAATATAATCTATTCTCATTCACAATAATCCATTACACATGGGCTTTGGTTGTGTCTCTGCAGCACCCTGGGGGAAAAACCAGTCATGCACTCTGATTTAGTTTCCAGTCCTTTTAATATGAAAATTTCCAACATCATCCTGCCAAAACCTAAAGAGGAAGTCTCTATATCAAACAGTGCGTGTCCACCTTTGGCAAAGAGTGTCTAGATCTATGCAAGCATCTCATGCACGCAATGGAAAGTGGCAATTATGGTCTAAGTTCTGTAGCACAACATGTCAGGAAATGTGAGTCAGGTCAGGAAGATCTCAGCTGCCTACCATCGCCTGAGCTTCTTGTCAAGGCAGATATGAGCATATGATGATAAGGACAAAGTTTCCGTACCAGACACACTACAAAAAGAAAAACACAATTTTGGTTTAAACCTTTATTGTTGTAATCGTGAATGCAATCGAGAAAACTATTACTTTAAAAAACATTGTTAGCAAGACATTATTAGCAGCCATCCAGGAAAGATTTGTCATTATAGAACAAGTACTAAACACATTATTATTAAAGTATTCCAGTAAGCCATGATGTTAGGACACACACCCAAATGTAATTCCTTTAATTATTTGCACTCTTTTCCTGCTGTGACGTGTCAAGCATCTGCTGTGAAAAGGAATGTGTCATCACTCTGTCGTCTATGGTTTGGTCTTTAGCTGGTTACAAGACTGAGCCATGTATATCCTCAGGGAACCCTCTGGTAGCTCAAAGGTCTATGTACGGATTAAAGATGCATTAAACATCACAGTTTAATGTCAGCAAGGAATCAAATTACTCAGCAAATCAGCCTGTAAATTAATTTGTAGAACTGTTGAGCCCACAATTGATCTTTGCTCAGAACCTCAATTTTATGTATGACCTTCCTGGTGTGAATAGGCTTATAAATAATCTAGCATATTAAAAAGTTTGCTGAATAAATTGAACAATAATAATGTTGCTAATATATATTACCAAAGGTTATCATGTTTTTATTCTTATATATGAACATGAAAGCACAGAGCCCTATCTGACAATGTGTGCAAATAGGCACCAACATGTCTTTGCTAGTTTCAGACTCACACAACTTTTTCCCACATTGTTTTAAAAAGCAACTGCACCTGCACCCAGCTGAGCACCAATGGACATGGTGTTCTTAAAGTCAGGTGCGGCCAGGCACATTATTTGTGCATCGCTACCTTGAGGTAATGGAAAAACAATTTTACCTTTGACTAACAAAGACCTGGTGTTATGTCAGTGGTATATTAACAAGATGTTAATAATAGGTGTGCACACTCGGCCTCCTCTCATGCCTGCTGCAAGAGGAGATCTGTGGCCTCTACAAGCTTTTTTAAATCTTAATACCTGGTAAATCTGCCATTATACTAGCAATCAACAAAGGAGCAAGCTTAACAGGCTTTTAAATGGTCTGGGTGTTGGTACTTTGACAGTTTTTTTGCATGTTACACAAAAAACAAATCTCTTATTAAAGAAAGGCAGGATATCTTTTGAATCACGCACCTGATAATTTTTTCCGGCTATTAAACCAATGAAAGTCCATTGGACAGTAAATTCCCTTGCCCAAATAGTAGATTTAAAAGAAATGTGCTCTTTGCCCTCTAGTGGTCAAAAATCTCTCACTGCAGCTTTAAAGCAGATTTAAAATCTGTAACTTTCTTTCCGTGATGTTCACCCACATGTTCCGTATGAATCCATATTTATGTCTTTACTGTTCAGCCTGTTTTTTTAATGCTGTGTTCATTGTTTTTCATCAATGTCCAACCTTCAAAAATCTACAGCGTCGATAATGGATGGATAGATATCTTTTGTTTATGAAATAATTGAAAGGGTTTTCATTAACATCACTGGACATTGGGCAAAGGGCAGGGTACACCTTGGACAGGTCACCAGCATATCACAGGGCCAACAGAGACAAACACTCATATTCACACCTACAGTCAAATTGGAGTCTTTATTTAACTTCACTTCAATCTGCATGTCTTTGGAATCTTTGGAATGTAGGTGAAGGCCTACCGAGACAAGGCGGAAAACATGCAAGCTCCACACAAAAAAACATTGGCTGAGCCTGGATCCAAACTGGGACCCTTCTTTTACTTGTTTTGAAAAGAAACTCAAAATGTTACAAGAATGGCACTCAGTAGAGTGAGTTCCTCCACCAAGACCAAACAATCGTACTTATTATCTGTTTCTGATAGTAGAAAAAGAAAAGACAAGGGGAGGTACCTAGCCTAGATGGTTTATTTGTCATAAAACATAGTTACAGAAAGTGTAACATAACTAGAGTTGGTAATCCTGGCCTTCTTGTCAAAGCTACGCCTCCAAAACACACATATATAGTATATGCACTGCTTTTGAACCACTGGAAGATAACTTTTCCATGACTTGCTTGATAACTTCTGACAATCATCTCTGCTTCAGCGACGTATGTCTCTCTTGTATCTCTCACTTGTGCAGTCAAGTGCAGTAAGGGACTGTGCACTCAGGCAGACAGCTCTGTTAGACAGGAATGCTTTCATTCAAAATTAAATTTTATTTATTGCTGGCTATCAGGATGTGAGGAGGATCTCAACAAATAAGATAAAAGATGTTAAATAAATAACACATTAAATTACACAACCTTTACCTTTATGTTGACCATTTGTAAAAACAGCCTTGTTTTATCTATTTTTATTGTATATTGTAAAGTTTTTATTTTTAATCTTATTCTTTGTAGATTCTGTTCCTATTATAATTCTCCCCATGCACTGCTACTTCCTTGTGCTGCTGTGTCAATTTTTAATTTCCTCTATAGAGAATCAATAAAGGTACATCTTATCTTATCTTATCAATCCTTAATTTAATCTGTGTCAGTACCAAAATTAAATGTGTTCCTACCAGGCCCCATACCTCAGTTAAGTTAATGCTTAATACTCAGACATTGAACGTCTCATTGCTTTGAAAAACAGTTTGTCACTAATGCGCGACGAATCCAGGGAAATGTTTGACGGGAAAGGACCCACCCATTGGAGCCTTTGTTTATCTGGGATGGAAGTATGAATTTGCAAGCTGCATTTGAAGAAGCCTCCGGGACTCTAGAGTTCTGCCATTGTGACGCAATAAGTCTTCAAATGCAGCCCCAGAATGAACATAGAGTTCTTATCTTAATTTACCAATCTAACCTTTCATATTAATCAGAACAAACATGTAATGGGTTCCGATTATGGCCCATCGATTCACCAAGTTTAGGGAAAATCGGTTTAATAGTTCTTGCATCACACTTTTAACAAAAAAGTAAACACACAGGCAAACAGAGAAACACACACGGGTGAAAACACAATTTCCTTGGTGGAGGTAATGGGTGATGGTGAATACACTTTGATTGTGAAGTAGCCCAGTCATGTCCTATAAATAGAATTCACTGCATTCGAGGCAGAGCCCGCTGTGTTTTTTTCTTCAACTTTATTTATTGATGGCTATCAATAAGATAATGTGTTTGAATTACAATAACCTCACACAACTTTTACCCTTATTTTGCGAATTTATATATGAAATCGCTTTTTTTATGGTGCTATTTTTATCTATTTCGTTCTAGAGTCTGTTTCTATTCTTATTTGATGTTCTCACTACATTTTCCCCCTTTTGCTGCTGTGTCAATTTTGAATTCCCTCTTCCAAGGATCAATACAGGTACATTTGATGTTATCTAATCCTATTTTATCTTGTTCTATTTGATCTAATCCTATCTTATCTTTTCTTATCTTATGTGATCCTCTTATCTTGTCACATCTTATCTTATCTTATCCCGATCCTTTTATTTGATCTAATTTAGTCCTATTTTATCATATCTTATTTAATCTAAACACGATCATTTTATCTTATCTTATCTTATCTTACCAACCCTTCATCTGATCTGCACCAACATGTATAGGGTTCCTACCAGGCAATATCCCTCCAGTTTAGTGGAGATCGGTTTGGCAGTTCTTGGATAATCCTGTTACCAAATAAACCAGCACACAGAGAGACACGGGTGTAAACATGGTGGAGGTTGGTAACAGTGACATTCAGCCCAGGTGATGAAGAGGAGGAGGCACTCACAGGAGGGGCAGCCCCGGTCCTGTCCGAGAATGGACGCTTTGGCGCGGAGGGGGCAGATCCCGCCGTGTTTACGGTGCGCTGGCCCTTTAAGACAGCCCCGTGTTTCCATTGGCGCGCTGACGTCACAGCGGTGGCCCCACAGTGGAGCTGACAGCGTCCTGCAGCAGGAGCCACTCTTCCACACCGAGAGGACTCACGGAGCCCACACACACACACACACACACACACACACCGTGGATTTAACGCGGAAACTTTCACGATGATGGCGCTCCGCAGGACAAAGTAGCCCGAGCCTCCGCCGCAGCAGCAGCAGCAGCCGCATCACGCTCCCAAGGAACCCTCCGCCGCTCCGCTCCTCCCGGTACATGCACCGCTGAGAAGGAAAAATATGCTCCAGCCGAGCCGCCTCTACCCCGGCTCCAGTCCCGTGTTCACACCGCTGTGAGCCGCCTTTACCCCGGCTCCAGTCCCGAGGTTCACACCGCTGTGAGCCGCCTCTACCCCCGGCTCCAGTCCCGAGTTCACACCGCTGTGAGCCGCCTCTACCCCGGCTCCAGTCCCGCGTCCACACCGCTGTGAGCCGCCTCTACCCCGGCTCCAGTCCCGCGTCCACACCACTGTGAGCCGCCTCTACCCCGGCTCCAGTCCTTCCTGAGACACTCGCTCCTGGCTCTGCTCGCTTGTCTTCGTTGTGTTGTGGTTGTGTTGTTGAGTCTTCGCCTCCACACAAGTCCTCCACACGAGTCCCAGCGCCGCCGGCCACAGAGCACCATGGCGGGGAAGCTGACAGCAGCGCAGGGCACGGGGATCCTGCTGGTGACAGCCAACGTCGGATCCCTGTTCGAGGACGTGAGTTTCTCCACTCAACACTAGTAACACAAGTAACGTAAACAACGTCTGAGCTGGTCACGACTCGTGTGTGTGTGTGTGTCTGTGTGCGTGTGTGTGTAGCCTAACCTAAACACCTCCACTCTCACGCTTCGCACACATGGGGCCCTCTCACAGCCAAAAAGACACATGGTGTGTGTCTGTGTGTGTGTTTGTGTTGTGTGTTGTGCACCATGTAGTGACCCACATTTCCTCTCACGTCTTCAGCCCTCCTGTGTTTTGAATGACAGTGTTAAGATGTGAGATTCTGATCCCAGTCATCATGTTAAACGTGTATTTATTACCCAGCCTGCAACTGGAGGTAAACACAGATGCAGCAGCAGTCCACCCCTGCAGAGCAACACACCCACCCGTGAAGGCTGGTGTGTATCCAGGCAGCTACACACCTAACTGTGGGATGGGTACACTGTTATTGATGATCACTCGCATTGTAGTAATATCCAAAAAGCAAGCTGTGATACAATTCAGACAACAGTCTGACCTCTGTTTTACACCTTTTTAGTTTTTCTGTCATCCACGTCAGGTTTTCCCAGCAGTATGTCAAAGAACAGGAAGGTATTTCCTAAATTGGACAGCTATGTAAACTAGGATGTCCCTCAGTAGGGCGCTTACCACCACCAAGGCCCAACAGTCCCCTTGAATTCAAATCAAGCCGCACCAAAATTGCACACACTCACAGATGTCAGTCCTCTAAAGCTTTTCTTCCAACCTGTCAAAAACCCCACGTAAACCTGCTCAAATCAGGATTTTGTCTGCAATGGGAATGGATTCAATCAGCTTTCATTCCCGGGTCAAATGATTCTGTAGACGACATAGGTATTACTCGGCTCCGGCTGTCAGTGATGGAAAAGTAACTCCTGGTGAACGCACTTAGTGAGAGAACACCTCGGCTTTCCGTGCGTTCGTGACGAAGAACATGACGCATCGGGGGGGAAAGCAGAAGGGCAGACTCCTCTACTTGCACTGGGAAGGGAGTCAATCACCATTATTTCAGCGGGTGCACTCTTGTTTGATTAACCTGCATATACCTGCTAATTTTGGTGTATAAGAGGTCTAGTTTACCAGATTTTGTTATTGCGTTATTATTTCAGACATTCACAAAGATGTGGAAAAACGCCCTATCATGCAATGTTAAAGAGAGTAAGAGTAAGTGGGTTCTTCCTTGGCTCATACACCAAATTTCATGAAAATTGGATCAGAAGTTTTTGCATATTCCTGATAACAGACAGACAATCAACGATGAAAATATAAAATGTTTTTACCGTTGCCAATCCATATGAAAATTAACCAGGTACAGATTTTATTTGGATCTGAACATAATTGCTCATAAGTTGCTTTCAAGATTCAAGATTTTTATTATCAAATGCACAACAATCACATTAAGCAGTCGCTGGCAATGAAATGTTTGAGTCACCTTTCAGACCTGCACGGAACTTAGAGATTCTCGGCTGTTTCTCCGGTGGGCGTGTATGCGTGAGCGCAAATGTCAAAGTGAGAGCCTTCCGAGTTTCTGTCGACTTTGTCCGCCTATAAATTCTGCAGATGTCGATCCACACCCTTTCACAAAATTTCATGGAAATTGATTAATTAAGTTTTACATAACCCTGCTGACAGATTGATAAGCTCCTTGTAAGAGGTACCAACGCTTCCAACCAGGAGATTGTTTCCTATCTGACGTCTGTTTGCATTATCATGAGAACAGGCAGCATTCAGATATACACTCCAGATAAAATAATTATATTGTTCGGCTGAAGAAAGCAAACACATCATGCTCAGTTGTAAAAATAGGTGTGTCACACCTCTCGAGGAGTTTCTGTGACGGCTTGTGAATGCTGGCTGTTATCATGTATTGCAGATTGGCACCTAGTGCAACTAAATTGTAGTGGAAAGTGTAACTGTTCCATTGAAATGGCTCAGGCTCAAACACTGTGTGTCAGTTTCAGTGTTGTGTCAATAAAGAGTCCCCCCTCTTCCTCCCTCCTCTCACCCGGGTGAAGTGCGGATCTAAACATGAGGGAAGAGCAGTCTCCCATGCTGGAGTAAGCCTATAAATAGCCTCTTTCTAACAAGCGCCACACTATGGGTGTTCTGTGGTGCTTTTTTTTTTCTCCTCCACCAGACTTCTACCAGCCTGAGCCAAAATGCACATGAGAGCATGTTTCCCTGTGTGAGTGGGTGTGCTGGTCATATTTGAGACTATCTTTAGTCGGCAGTGTGTCGGCACCCCTTATGATGCATGCACGAGTTGAATGAAGTCTTTGTGTCCTGCTGTTAATGCAGATTCCACTATTAGGTCGGCTGTCAATGAGAAGATCGTGTTTCGGCAGCACATGGCCTGAACCAGATCCTGTAAAATACAACATGATACGCAGCAGGCGCTCAAAAGATGGAGGTTTATTTCCACATCATCTCATAGTTTCATTCCGACATGGAAAATGTAAAACTTTCCTTCCTCCAACTCAAATGACATGGCTTCATGGTTCTACGTGAACACTTTCGAATGCCTAAATAGCATCTTCATTCGTTTACAAATGAAAACATGAATTTTTGAATAATAAAACACTATAAAGTGCTTTGCTGTTACAGCTCTCCTTGGTCTATATTCAATCTCTGTCTGTATCTTGTACGATAACATGGAATATCGAGGGGTTTTCTTGACTCGGCTACTTCACCTCCTCTTCAATTATTAAGAAGTGAGTAATTGTGGGACTCTGTTATTCCTTCATAGTATTTGACATTGGTTTTGAAATTTCATTGTTGAAACAAAAAAATACATTCATTCTTATCGTTTTTGTCTTAAATTGAATTGATTGTGATCATTTAAAGGTTTTTAAAAAGTCTTACATTCGTTTTATCTTGTTGAAACCTGCTGAAGACTTGCTTAGGATAAATGCTGCCGTATAATTGACGACATTGAATGAAGGCTCCATTATGCTTCTACGTATCTTTGTCGCGGAGAGGGACGAACGGATACCACGGACTCTTTTTGATTTATGCTTTTCCGACGACAGTCCGTCTGAAGAAGCAGAGGCTTCTCAGAGAAGCCTACCCCATTTCTGGGAAGAAGAAGTCCACGTGTGTTTATTTACCTCTGTCGGCTTGCCTCCCACACACTGAACCATGGCAACTAACAGACAGAGGCTGTTCCATATTCGTATCCTAGTTGTGTTTGGATTTTAACGTGGCCGTCTTATGCGGAAGAAAACCGGAAGTTTGAGCTCCAGAAATGTGAAATCCTGAAATGACGTCGTACGGAAATGATGTCGTTAGCAGACCAATCACAGCCAAGGGCTGTCCGTAGTCTATCCGAAATATCCACGGATAGTTAGAAAAATCAGAGGTGCACGAAAAGCTCTCCAAGGCGCTCGGAGAGGGCGTTCCACGGCGGAGAGGGCGGTCCTATCTGTCCGTATCCGTAAAAACGGAGTAGCATAAATCGGCCTTGAGCCTCATCGATGTCTGCCACTGATACTCTGCAGTTTAGCATTGAACGTTACTGTAATTAACAACTGTCGCAGCAGAGCCTGCTGCTGAGCTAAGTTCAGCTGCTTCAGACCTGAACCAAACTCCTCTGGAAATTCTCCGGAGAGGCTGGATGTGTAAATACAAATGTGTGAGTGCGAGCCTCCGAACTTTCTGCAGAGATTCTCCAGTCGGCCCCCTGGAAAAAAGTCCACAGAAAGGGAGAATGGAGAGGGTGTGAGAACACAGCAGGAGGTCCTCTGCAGGATTCACTGCGAGTGAGCAGGGGGGGTTGACAACATTTCTAACACACGACAAAAACACTTAAACAACCCCACAAAGAAAGAAAATGTCTCAAGAGGAAATAGCTGAGCTACACATATAGAAGAGACTGACAAAGATGTAAAGATAGTGTATGGTGGTAAGGGTGACAAGGCCAGACGCTGGTTTTGCTAAATTTTGTTCATGTGCAAAAGGCAAACTCCGGAGAAAGTCTGGACTCAATTTCCTGGACATTCTCCAGAGTTCATGCCTCAAACCGGCTTAACATGATCTCACCTCCTTATTTGCACACATGCTTTATTTGAACTTGAGATGTCTCCAGCATGTAGAAACTGCGGAAATGCCATACAAGGAAGCATTATACTAGAGGCATTCCCTGTCTAATCATCACACTTTCAGGCTGCACTGTCGCAGATATTCATGAAATTTTAATGCTGATTTTGTCACATGAGAAATCCATGTAACCAAAATGTTACGTGTCTCGGGTTGAAATGAAGGGAGATATGGTTCTCAAAGCACTTTCCCAGCTCTATATTTATCTTAACAGTACACACAATAACAGCATTATGAGTGATTATAGCAGTTCAAGTTGAATTGCAAAACAAACACTGATATCGGTAAAATATTCCCCAAAGTTAAATTATAATATCCCCGAGAACTCCAAAAAGTTTGGTCTTTGGTTTGTGAGACATTGCTGAGGTTTCATAAGTGGCATCACATCAATAATTATTTAAAATAATCCTCGCTGTTAAAAGTCATAATCTCTATTTGTAAAGTGATGAAATGGAAAGTTCCTAATAGATCACAGAAGAGTTCTCTGGAGCTAAAGTTTCAACATTTTTAATCATTGCATAGTGCTGTCCTCCAAGATGCTGTCTTGCTATGCAATGACCATGTTCTCCTTTATTATTTTAAACACTCAAAGTATTTGGGTTTCTTTCCTCATGTTGTTACTAATTCATATGGAGACTAATATCTGTTTGGGCGATGCACTCATGTGGCCTGTGCCCAGGGAATAAACGCCTTGATGTGGATGACAGGTATTCTGTCTCGGTCAGCCTCGTTTTGTCTTTTAGGACATTTGAATTTTCTCTTGTCTCCCCGTCTCAAGTTCTTGTTTGAAGAACATCTAACGCACAAGATCAACAATCCTCCTCAAGCTCAAGTCTTTTTCCACTGTGGACGCTCTGAGCCATCCTCACTGAATCTAATTATGACGGCAAACAATAGTTTCTCCTTTGTTTAAAGCGACCTTCCAGAGTTAAGATTAGTTATTTGCTTTTGGTGAGTCTGACACCCCCCCCCCCCTCCAGCTGTCAGCTAGATTGTGTGTTTTACTTTTGCATTAAGCTAACCGCTCAGTTTTTAAGTTTGACCTGATTAAACAGAGCAACAAGCAGCCACCCAGATAAAATAATAATAATAAAAATAACTTTATTTTTCTAGCGCTTATCTAAACAAGGTTACAAAGTGCTAAACAAGTCTATGATTAAAATGAATGAATAGAAATAAACGGTATTCAACTCAGTTCAATGTTAAGCGCCGAACCACACCATATTAAGGTTGAGACCTTATATTTGATAGCAAGCACTTTGTTTACTGTGGGACAGTCTCATACATGTGAATCAAACACTATGATATGAACAGTTTTTTTTTCTGGTTATAATGTATTAGTTTCCATTCATTTGTGTCCTCATGTTGGATGATGGGCCTGCTATAGTAGACATTATACAATATTTCTCTCCAGGATTTGTTTGACGATCTGTTCCCATTCTGATGACATTGTAGGGCCACCTGTGTGTCCTGATCCCAAGTAATCGAAAGCATTGATACGATTTTATTAATACCAGTGCCATAATTGATTCTTCTAATCGGTTTGATTACCGACTCGCTTAATGGTTCCTTATTAATTTTCTGTGCTGAAAAAAGCAGGCCTACACAGTCTGAACACACAGTGCAGAAACAGAGATGGAAAATGGGATGTGAGTCAGGTGCACCACAGCTGCTGTTTTTATTTACAGCGTTTCTCAAAGGTAGAGAATTTATTTGTGGTTGTGGGTGGTGCAGTGTGTGCGACCGCAGAGAGGGGAGAATGTTACCCAGTTTATTTTTCTGAGCTACAATTTACAGATGTCAAGATCTCTGTGTTATTATTTGAGACATTCACAAAGATGTGGAAAAACGCCCTATCTCGCTATGTTAAAGAGAGTAAGAGTAAGTGGGTTCTTCCTTGGCCCATACACCAAATTTCATGAAAATTGGTTCAGTTGTTTTTGCATATTCCTGTTAACAGACAAACAACAATGAAAATATAAAATCTCCCAACCGTTGCCAATCCAAATTAAAATTGGATCTGCACCAAATTGCTCATAAGTTGCTTTCAGACCTGCACGGACCTTAGATATTCTCGGCTGTTTCTCCTGAGGGCGTGTGTGCATGAAAGTAAATGTCCAAGGGAGAGCCTTCCGAGTTTCTGTCTACTTTCTACGCCTTTAAATTCTGCAAAAGTCGATGTCGATCCACACCCTTTCACGAAATTTCATGGAAATTGATTAATTAAGTTTTACATAACCCTGCTGACAGATTGATAAGCTCCTTGGCAGAGGTACCACGGTTCCAACCTGGAGATTGTTTCCTACCTAACGTCTGTTTGCATTATCATGAAAACAGGCACATTCAGATATTCACTCCAGATAAAACAATCCTATTGTTCCACTGTTGAGTAGAATAATGTTTCTTTTTATTAGATTTTCTTTCCTCACCTGTAAATTGAACAGATATTACAAACAGCACTGGTGTTGTCTTTCTTTGAGAGTGTGCAAATCAGATGATTATTTGCTGCACCACCCTGAAGAGGCAGCAGATGATGACATGAGCCGACAATCACAGTTGACGGGCTGGAAACTCCTGTCCGTAGTAGGTGTGCATGCTCACATCAAACATGTTGTGAGAGTGTTGTCCTTCTAGTACTGGTTTGTTTAAACAGATGGACAGGGCGCTGGCTGGTCTGATATGTCACTGAGGAATGGTGGTTTACCTGTTGATGTAGTCTACTGTACCAGTCACAGCAAGCTACTGCCTCGTTTTCATGTATATTACAGACAAACCTATGCAAATATATCAATCATGCTCCACTTAAGTTGCAGGGACCTGAACTAAGTTCTGTTTACAGGCCAACAGGTCGCTCGCGGTTTAAACCTAAATAAACCCACGCAAAATCAACACAAAAGTTTTCCACTAACGCTCAGTTCAGAGAAAACAAACTGAAAGGTGTGACAGAACTGCCCTTGTCTGTTATGTGATCTTTGGCAGGAACTGGGTCTGACTCATTGGCAGTAATAGAGAGATCATTTCATGACTTCTGGGGCATTTCCAGATAACTTGGTTGCATTAAGGCTAAATGATTAAAATGAAACAAACAGATGCCAACGATCCCGTTCACTTTCAGAGTTGAGGATGTGAGGTAATGTGTTGCTCTGCCTTCTCTCCCCTGTTCGTGTTACCCTGACGCTGGTTCCTGCCGTCTCCTTGGGTGCAGTAAACACTGGTCACTTGCTGTGGTTTTCATTTGATTACAACCCCTCAGCTTATGATTACTCACACGTCTTGTTCGCCAAGTCAAGATGACCATGTTGTGATGCAATGGATTCCTATAGCTGCCTCAGACATGCACTGAAGGCCAGATATTTACCTCAAATTATCCAAATGGACTGTGTGTTAGAACACAAATGTCAGGCTTCACCCATACTACAACAGTATCTCTATCCACAAATATCTCTGTCCACACAGGCATTTTAGCTCAGATTTAATCCCCATCCATTGCAACTAGGGCTGCAATGATTCTCCAAATCCTTGTAGAGCCACAGTTTGGCTCATACCTTTTCAGTTTAAATGACGAAAACAATTATTTCTGCAGATCAACCAGCAGCTCACGGTACTCTCAGTGTCTACATTTTTAGGCCTCTAAAAGTGATGATGCCAGTCGTATCCGTAACCAAGTTAATTGGCTTTCAGACGGAAACGTATTAGTGTGGATGTAGCCTCAGTCAGTTGCTCCGGACATTTTGCGTAACTTTTCCTGTCGGCCCCCTTGTAAAATGTAAGAGTGAGGCCATGTGAGAATACAGCAGGACATTTCCAGAATTTTCACAGGAGGCTTGTTGTGGGCGCAAGATGAATGAAAACGATGCCAGACGCAGACGTCAACTTGAAAAGACAACAGAGATTATCGAGTTATCGACGATTAAGGCCAATGCTGGTGTCAATGTGCTGTAAACAGAAATACGTGATTTTCTTTTTTTGCAGCTGAATTTCCACTCTTGCATGCTCTACCTAGGTGCCACCCCAGGCTTGACTTTCCCGTGTCTGACAATATCTGGACAATCTCCTGCTGCGTTCTTCAGATGCGAAAAAGCAAACTCCGGACCCAATTTCTGACACTTTTTCCAGAGTTCTTAAAATGGCTTATGTGAACCTCTTGTGGGTTTGGTCTTCCAACTTATTTTTTTCCTCATATCCGTTGCTCCTTGTGTTTCTCCCTCTCCATTCCACTGACAGCTCATTAGCTCTGGCTGTCGCAGCCCGTATCCCACTGGGTGGGCACAACTCTAAAGATAGAACGGAGCAGGAAGAAAATAGGGAGTGTTTCCTCAAACCTGGAAGCTATGCACACTGCATACACTGCTCCCAGGTATTTTGTTATCACTGATTATCATACAGCGTGTGATTGTGTTGTGGTGAAATGTTTAAGAGCTCTTTGTCGTTACCAGTCGTATCCCTCCGCATCTGATATGAGCAGTGAGGTTAAAATGTATTTTCCCTGTAAACACGTGAGGATGTTACTGCAGGCAGCATAGACACTGGAAACTATATTTAGCTTTGAGTCACATGGTTGATGGTAGTGAAATCCCTAACTGAATAAGGTAATTGAGCATTCAGGGTGTGTATTTATAGTGTTGACAATAGAGGTGCAAATGTGTGATCTCACAACTGATGCCTAGTTGTTAAGAGGCTGACACATGAAGCACACAATGTGAGCATGGCTTAATCCCTAATACCAAATCCTTACCATGTGTCCATCTCCTTGGGTTTAGCTCAGGCTTTATGGGGAGTTTGAGCAGCAGAGGCTTGTGACCGAGGGTTCCATCTGACAGCTTGATTTTGTGTTTCTTCCTCTGCCAAAGTCTGTCCCAGTGCGTTGCTGCAGGACTGGAAAGGTTTATGAAAGAAAGATCAGATGATGCTATTTTGGTGCTCTCCCTGCTCTGCCCTCCTCCATCCTGTCATAACACGGAATTGGAAATTCAAAAGGAAAAGATGTATGAAAGAGCCGAAAGTTGACGCATACAACATTTTTCTCATCAGCATGTAGGGTCTTACTGTGGAAAATATACATCCAGTTAACATGTAATACCCATGTAATCAACTAACAGTATCTGGTGTTATTTTCAATATCTTAAAATCATTAACAATATATAGTTTGTACATTCCAACATGGATTCTCATTCTGTTATAACCAAACCTTCTTTCTTACTTCCTCAATATATAATTTAAATTTGACATCCTTATCATTAAGGATGATTATAAAAATTAAATTCAAAATGTTAAGCAGTAAACCTTGTGTCACACTTTGGTTTGGATTAACAATATGTGATGAACCATTTTGACCTCTATGCTATTAAGAATATCAGAATAAAACATCACACAAGTGAAAAAATATCCATGTATTGACATGGTCAAAGCCCAGGAGCTGAAGTCTCTACTCTGCACAGTCAGGCCTCCCACAAACATTGTAGCTTGTCACCAGGGGTGAGAGTTGACGGCCCTCCATAATATTTTTTCCTGTTTTGCAAGGTAAGCCCTGTCGCCTGGATCACTCAGAGCTCTGGGTTTTCTTTACACAGCCTGTGGCTGTCATGGCGGAATGTGTGGCTCACTTACCGACTTGTTACAGTGCGACATCAGTCAACAAGGTCGCTTCCACAAATTATCATAAAATAACTAAATAAATGTTTGATAACTATATCATAGGAATAATTGCAATTTGTCAAGTGTAATATTAATATGTAGTGTATATTGGTTGATATATTGGTATTGGAAATTGTTTACTCCCTTATATCAGTGTGGACATTCGCCACCAAAAGTCCACATCTGTGAGGACTGAAAAACAGATCCCAATACTGAGGTTGCCTGTAGTTTTCTGTCTGGAATCAACTATGCTTGATGGTACGTCACTTTATCCAAAGCAGGTTCTCTTTGATCTCTGACTTTACACACCTTGCTTCAGGATGTGTGAGGCTGCCTGACGCCAGACCATCCTGAGGTATGACACGTTGCTGTTTGCACATTATGTCATCAGTTAAAATTAGAGCACACGCACTCACTTCATCTCCTAAGTCAGTCAGGTACATCAACATATCCTCGTACCTCCTGTTTGCGTGTATCACCTCGGCACATCAAGCTCAACATGTGTTTTTTCTGAGCTGTTTCTCCCAGGTCCTGAGTCAGGTCATCATGAGTGTGTTCAGGTCCAAAACCAGCAGAGGTGAAGAGATGATCACGTTGCTGATGTGGAGAATGGTCGGTCACTCCGGCTGCTCTGAACTGTTGATCTTATCTCGCAAAACAGTCACTCACTGAACTAGACAGGGGAGTTTCTTCTGGTGCGGGTCTGTCAGGGGGATGACACATTCACCAACATGTACTGAATCCGCAGACGTACAATTCAACACTCTGGAGTCTACGATAACAGGGACTTTACAGTGGGTGGACACAGTCAACCTTTTCCAGATTACACCTCACCCAGGAAAATGTATAAATGTGTGCCAGCACGAGGGGCATTGAACATCCTGTCACATCAGTAATTCACGATGCGATTGTTCTGTGTGACAGTTTTACTTTGTCTAGTTTAAGTGGCTCCACAGCAGTAACAAGGCTCCTTCACAAGTTCTCCATCTGAAGGATGATTCAGCTTTGCAGGTATTAGGTTCCTCACCACAAAACTTGCCACTATGACTTTGTGTCTGTCACAATGTGGTCAGATGGAAGTCGCTTGTTGGACACCAAACTCTACCAAAGACTTTATCAAGAGCATTTGCTGTAATGCTGCTGGAGACTGGACTTGGATTGAATTAGGCCTTAAAGTTCTATTTACAACTATGAAAAGCAAACAGACTGACAAATACAATCTAGCTTCGCCTCAATTTTGCATTTTATACTCATGGAAACTCATTTGATTTTCCCGTTTTACTCAATACCATTAAAATCCATATTAAGAAAACAGGACAATTATTTTTGTGGACAAAATACAATGGAAAAGAGCTTTATTTATATTAACAACTGTTGAGACAGTCGATTGTGACATAGGTTCATGCATCGATAAGAGTGGGTGTGCCGACTCACAGCAGGGGAAGTTTGAGGTCATAGCATGATTATCCAGGGAGGGAAAGCCTGAGAGACACGTCCACACCCAACTCACTGATTAGGTCAAGGAATCATTTATAAGTTCCCTGAAGGGACAGCAGTGGGAGCTCAATAGGTTTGGGAACTAAAATACACCAACCAGGCACCGGTACCGACCCAAATCACAAAGCAGATTTCTGAAATAGTTGCCCTGCTTGCCTTAACACAAAAAAGCATTTCTTATCTTCGACTGTCGTTTTGTGTTTTTTAAAAAGGAAATAGTATCGTTTTTTGCCACTTTTTAAGGGACCGGTTGTGTGAAAAGTATGAATTTAGCTCCTGTATCAGAGAAAACCCGAATGATACCCAACCCTAGGGTTCTGGCCCTGAAGGTTCATCAAAGTCACAAGCAAAAAAAGGCCAGAGATTTTTAAGAGCTTTAAAGTAATTATTAAGTGGATTATTCGACTCACACTGCTCGCTGCCACTTTTTGTTGACACTTTGATGTTGTGTAATTATAAAACCCAGCCAGCTGTACTGGGTTTAATATGGGAGTAAATAAGCTTTAACTGGGCTATTTAACCAAGTTTTGACATTTCACATGCGTGCGTCAACACAAAACCGGGTTACTGTGGTGACCTGGTTCAAATCTTTGAGGGCGACATGATGGTAACATGTCAGACCCACAATGCACCACTGTCCTACATCTCTACATGCTCAATGCCTGTTGACATGACAGCTGCAACGATTTGGTGATAAACAGATGAGTTTATTGACTGAGAATTGATCAGCAATTAATTTGTTAAGTAAATGATCATTTTAGTTATTTTTTAACCAAACGTAGAAAAAAATCGATTGATTCCAAGTTCTCTAATGTGAAGATATGATGTTTTTTCTTCACCATACATGATAGTTAACTGAATGTGTTTTTGTTTTGGACTCACAGTCGGACTAAACAAGGTGTATGAGCTTCGGGTGTGAGGCTTTATTATTATCCTCAGACTATTTTTGGAGCTTGTATAGACAAAACAATGAATCAATTAATGAATCTATCCATCGGTCAACAAAGTAGCCTGCAGACTAATCAATGATGAAAATGATTGTGACATGCATAGAGGAGTTACCTGAAGGGCGTTTGCATGTGTCTGTCTCCAGCCAGAAAACACACCTCCATGTCCAGACATGCCCGGCTGCTCACACATTCATGCTTTGGGTTTTAGGTATTAGGTGTGATCTGTGTTCTATTCTGGTGAGATGAGAAAGTAAGAAAGAGGAGGTAGCTGGTTCTTATTTAATGTATATTTCAGAGGCCATATACAAGATATTATAATGTTCCTTTGCTGTTATGTTACATAGTTTTATTACACTGTCCTCAGCATGCATTAACATTATGGTTTCAGTTCACTCAAATCCCAACGAAAACACTACCCAGCTGTTGTATCTATTGATGCAGAGACCGACTGACATTGTTTTTTATCTGCTAATGTTTGGAGATGGATAACTACCGATGCCCCACTGCATCCAAGATGCTCTGAATTTAAGTTTCAAAGTCAGATATCTCTTTCAAAAAAAAAAGCTTGGGCTACATAACAAAATGTGCTTTTCATTTTCTGTGGTTTGTTTGTACTGACCCTGTTAAAAAATGTTCCCCCCCGCCAAGAAAAGGTCATGTTTTGCCCCAGTTGGTCGGGTGGTTGGTTTGTTTGTGTTTCAGATGGATTACACAAAAACTACTAAACATATTTCCACACTACTTGGCGGAAGAATGTGACATGGGGCAAATCACGAATCCATTCATTATTGCATGTATCCTGTCAAAGGTGTGAATGCAGGAAACCTTTTTCACTGTCTTTATCATTGTAAAGCTTGTGCATTGCAAGGTTGTATTTGTACTTTTTCACCAATTTCCTGGGAGAAAATCCAAGGATCTTGATGTGTATAAAATCAGGCCACTTTAGAAGACTAATAGGATTGTGTGCAATTTGGTTTAACTAGATTGAACAGTTTTCTTTGCTTTTTACAATCCAAAAATACAAAAACTGTTATATCACCATAGTGTAATTTGAGTGGAACCTCTTCTTGAACTTTCATTTAATTCGATATAGGCACTTTGCATGTAAGGGTCTCTGGTCGAGGATGTTTATGTGGACTTTGTTACGACTAGGATGTTATGTGCTTGGTAAGAACAAAACCAGAGCTTGTTTTTTTATTCTCAAGAACACCTTTATAGTTGACGTGGATAAAATCTTGAAGTTGAGGTTGTTGTATTGTTTGTAGAAAGAGGTTTATGTTATTTCTCTTTTTTAACAGTGGGCCATGAAAGTGTCGGTATTCATACCTCGAAATCTCTGCTGAGTTTATGTGCAGTATTTAAGAGTGTGTCAGTGCTGTTTATCAAAGGAATTTGGCTCACGCTCTTTTTGTAAACCCAAAGTGTGTGTGTGTTTTTTAAGAGCGCGCTTAGCAACAGCCGTCCACTTATGTTTTCAGATATGATCCACACTCACACATTACAACACATTACATGCAAGGGAAAATGTCTGTTTTACACCTCTTGCTGTGTTTGTCACACGCTCACATGAGCACGTACTTGTGGTCTTTTCTGCCTGCTGGCGAAAGACACAAATTGAACGATTGCAGAAGCCGTCGTACCTCTTTCATCTCTAGAGAAGCCAAGCTCGGTTCCCCACCACACATCCAGGCACTTCACATCACAGGCAGCTGGAGGGTTTTTTGTTTTTAAAGAGGGATGCATACACTGTGTTGGTCACAGATATCACATGTCTGTACAGAAGGGGCTGTCTTTTCAGGGAATTTGACTGACTCTTCATCATATCATTACAGGCTCAGCAGTGCCTTGCTTTTAATTCAGTAATTCCGAATTTATATTATCATGTTAAACAGAAGTCTTTTGAGAAACATATTTAATTGAAGTGTGCTTTCTCTTTGTAGCTGTAGTTGTGCTGGGTTTAAAGCAAACTTGACCTTGGTTGTTTTTGAGTAAACCAAAGCCAAAGATTAAAAAGCAAGCCTTGTCTTGTCCAGAGGATTTTAGGGGTCGACTTTTGTTTGAAAAATAACATTTGATTCTGTTGGCAGGGTATCAGCCGCTGCTGTGTAAACTGTCTGAGTGCAATAAAATCAAATCAGAGAGGAGCAGTGAACGGCTGCATGTTGTGCCAACACCAGTGATGAGTAAACTGTGAAGATGTGCTCATCATACTTGGACTGTTCGCTTGTGTTCATTTTTCTGTTGCCAAGTGACTTTAGAGTCCAATAGGATCAGTTGTCCACACTTTGACCTGAGTTTTACAGGACTGGAGTTTTAAACACTTTGAAATCAAGTTGCATCATGAACATGGGGAGAAACTTCACAGATATTGTTCTCTATCTTAAACACGTCCACACTACTAGATAGGAAATAACTCCAGATCGCACACTACAGGATAATATAGAGATAATTGCTCCAGTGACAGTGATGCACCACCTCATGTGACCTCACAGGGAAGCAGATGTGAACAAAAAGGAAAGGGGGCGTGGAGCGACAACTTGCTTTAATGTTCATAAACAAAAGCAGAGGGATAAACAAGCCTGGACGAGAAAATGGTCAGAGACACCCACATCCTCACAGTACTGGGGATGGTTACATTTCTGTAACCTGACTTTAAGCTCAAGGAGGATGTGTACTTTTTGATTCTAGTTCAAAACTTTGGGTAATGAGTTAATTCTCTCTTTTAAAACATTGAATGAGAAAATGCATACAACGCTAGACCTCTACGTAAAAATGAAGCTAGAGTCAGAAGAAGTTTAGCCTAGAATAACTGAAATGAAATGGTTAAATTTAATTGTAAAATCCTGCCCAGTGGCTAAAAATAAAACAAAAAGCCTTGTAGGTCAGTTTTCATATCTCAGGTTTATTTCAAATCAAACAAATAATATATTTAGAAGTGACTGGACAGTTTTAGACACTTGTTTCAACTGTTACTACTAAGCTAAGTAAACACGCTGCTGGTTGAAGTTTATATTTAATATAAAGGGATGAGAGGGACATCAATCATCTAACTTTCTGCGTATGTGTTTGATGTCTGCAGTATAGTGAACCTGAGGCGTAACATTGTCAGTGAGTAAACATGAGAAAAAGCTTTGCCGTTAGACAGTCATTCATTGTGTAGAAACCACAGACAGACCACATCCCATCCATCACCTCAGCTTTAGATATGCCACATGTGGAAATTGCTCCTAAAACCCAACTGGTAGTTTGAATGAACTAAAACACATGAGCATCCTTAGAGTCCTCTAGCTGCCACTAGTACTTAAATTGTATGGCTGTCCTTGAATAGACACAGCTAACATGAGAGTGCTCAAGTATCTAAAGGTCATGTCATGTCAGTATTTCTACAGTTTACACTTTGGACACTTTGTGAAGTCAGCTTTATTAAACAAGCTTTTGCCTGCAGGCTTTCACGCAATAGTCTCCTGATCTAGATTCTTTGCATATTTTGTTGTTGCGATGCTGGTTTATGAATCCTGAGAAAAATGACTCTCCAGCTGGGTTGCACTCCTCCTCTCCTCTCACTCCCTTCATCCCCTGCAGAGACCTCTACACTCACCAGTTCCCTTTATCTGTTTCTCATACACTCCACACAGTCCCAGCAGGACGTGTGTTTATTCAACCCTAAGCTTTTGATGGAGAGTGCTCATTGTCCCGGCTCAACATACAGTAGGTGGCTGAATATTTCCCAGTTAAGGCCATTGTTTTTTTTCCCATCGTATAGTCGCTGGTCTGGCCAAGTCATTAAAAAGAGCCTGGTAGCGACTGTGTTTTTCCTCCAGCCCTCTTTTGGTTTTCCCCCCACTGGAGTCAAAGTGTGGGTCAGAGCACCTGGATGGTATTACCGCATGTTCATGCTTCTATAAATAACACGTGTGATTTGATCACGAACATACGTTGCTGACGAGTTAAAAAGTGTGCTCACGCTAGTATCAGAAGTGGAGCTTCCATCACTCAGAGCGGCGCCTGGTTTCTCTCAGCAACTTGACGAGCCATAATGGAAAACTCCCTCCCAATGAACACGAGGATTCGACTGCCTGACACAGCCTGGTCTGCAGTTAAGGCCAGCCAAGATGTACGCTGCTAGAGCAATACATCACACACACACTCATCGCTGGTTATCCGTCACTACTGAAATAGCTTGATAGATCCTGTTATATGTCACATGGCACTCCACAGAGTTTCAGCTTTGCATTCATCATAGTTGGGAGAAACACATTGTGTCGAATATTGACTGTAGACATGTACTATACATGTGCAGTACATGTAAATATTTGTGTTGTGGCTGTTGAGCTGTCGGGCTGCATCGGGCAGTATTAAATCTTGTATATAAAAATTCCAACTTTATAACTATACATTCATTTGTAAGCTGCTGACTAATAGACAATTTTTAGCCCTTATATTAATACATACTATTATAGACTAATACACCTGACGTTTGGACTTTTCATAAAATGAATTGCAAAGGTGTCACTATTAACATAAATAATACTCCACAATCTGTAATATTCCAATCTTTTTAGTCTTCCAATAAATCAAAGCGATTCTGGGATAATGAACAATACCAGGATCCTGAAGCAGCTAAATGGAATTCAGCCATCTTTGTCTCTATTATCTCTAATTGCTTTTCCTACTGTTAACATTTAAACTGTAATTTGTGCCGATGGTAGTAAATACTTTGGGATTAATGGTAATGGAGCACAAGATAGAAATTTCAGAATGAATGAAGGGATTGATATTTGAACAGATTAAATATATGTATAAGACAATATTGTGTTAGTAGTTATCACAGTTCTAAGCTAAAAAGCAGAATCATCTGCGGCTCTTTTGTTGACCGCGACCATGTTCCTGTCTGGGCTGTGAACAGCTGGGTGGGGGGTGGACCGCTCCCCACTGATTTACCCTTTGTTTCTGAAATTGTCACTGGGGCTCTGCCAGTTTTCCAGCACGTTTGTGCCTTTGCTATGTGTGTGTGTATTCACTTGTGTGTACGTGTGGTCCCTCTCACTGCCTTATCCCCCCTGGCCTCCACAGAGGGTTATCAGTCGGTCTTCCACTGCCGACAGTGAAGTTTCCACTGTGGACAGCTCAAACAATGCAGACCCTCCCTCGTTTCTCGGCCACGGCTAAATATAGACCTCAGCCACAAGTATATCTTTGTCTGAGACATCCTTTTATTTCTTAATGGGGTCGGACGGGAAAAGGTCCCATGGTTTCCCTTGTTCTGAGAAACTGTGTGACAGTGAAGTATTGAGAGCCTCACCCAAATTTCCTCTCCCAGTGACAAAGTCTGCAAAGGAGATGATAAATCACGTAGTTATCAAGTATTTGGTGTTAAGTTGGGATTTGAGTTCACACAAAAAAATGCTCTTCCTGGTGCCTTTTGTGGCAAAGTACCCAAAGGGACACTAGACATTTTGATTGGCGGTCTGTGGATAAAAAAGACACACACATACACACACACACAGACACACACACACTGACACACGCTCACACCTGGTTTGAAGGGTTGCCCTGGCCGTTTGCCTGCAGCCTGTCAGCACTCCATCAGACCAGTTGCCGCTCGTCTCCCCGGCTCCATGGGACAGGTCAGTCCACAGCTGAACAGATGGCACTGTCTCTACCGTGCCCGCCTTACAGGTTTTTACTGCCCAAATTTGGCCAGCGAGAGGCTACTTAGAAAGGGATGCTAAAAAAAGACAGTTCTCCACCTGTTAATGAATATAATTTAGCTTTTATAGGTATTTGCTTTCTCTGCATGGCAGATGGAAACCTTGTTAAACTATGTAAATAAAACTTTTACATGTATGCTCCTGTCCAAGTCCTGTTCAGTGTGTCAGTCAGGCTCCAAGAGATGTTCCATCCTTACTGTCGCACCACTGGCGACATTAAAGTGTCAGACACAAAATAGTGGAAGGCTTTACAAGGTTTGGCATCTGGTCTCTGCTCCTGTTTTGTAATATGAGCTAAAACCTATTACCTGTGGCACATCTTTATTGCATTTATGTCTAGACATACAGAGAAATGGATTCTAAGAACATTTATTATTTTTACTCACCCTTATGCCCAATTCATGCTTCTGCGTCGAAGCTATGATGTAGCCTACACGTAGACGTGTATCCTAGGCAGACCCCTACGTCATATCCTGACCTGCACCTCCCCAAAGATTCAACTATGCATCTGCTCGGTAGCATTGCATTTCCGGCAGACTCGTCCCCATTTTTTTTATCTAGTTAATGGAACTTAGTAACACTAACAGAGACACCAGAGAAATAGTAAATAAGCAGACTAGAAACAAGCATAGCAACTCTACCGCTGCTAGCGTTTCAGTGGTGTGATTGCAGCCCGTCTCAAATTCACCTGCACAAAACTATGAATGTTCGGCCCTGTGCGTACAGTAGCTTTGATGCAGAAGCACGAATTGGGCTTCACACCCCTGGCTAAACCGCTTTCAGTCATACACTTAATTTTGAACGTTTTCCTGAAGGTTTCTGGAGTTGGCTGTATGTGAGAATGTCAGTCAATTGCCCAGGATTCCTGCCAGCCCCTAGTATAAAGACCAACTGACGGCGTGTGTGAATACAGCAAGAAAATGTTTGGAAAATTCCCAGCAAGCGAGTGGGCGTATTGATGTAAAATGGAACACACAACAGACGCAAAAGTGGAAGAATACTAATATCTCAGGATAAACAAGGTGTCGCCAAGAAAAATGTCAATTTGGAAAGAGGGCTAGTATTAAGAGCTTTTGCCAGTAAGGGCAACGTTGATGTGCTATAAATCAAAACATGCGATTTCTTCAGAGCAATTAATCCGTCATGTCCTGCCGCCTGGAGGCTCTGCCCAGATGCCACCCCCTCACCTGAACGTGCCAGACATTTGTCAGGAAACATGGCAACAACAAGCTTTGTTTTTGCCTGACTGCAGTTTTTATACATGAGCATGACAGGAGCAGGGGTGTCAGCAGAGAGATTTCAAGCCCCTTTCCCCCTTTTTAGTTAAGTAGATTTAAGGGGAAGCTGCTGTGTGTTTGCAGTCTCAGCTGTAAGTCTAACACATTGGGTGTTGGTCTTGACTGAGGGACTTATTCTGTTGTTTGTGCACACATTCACATGTTTGCACACAGGTCCATCCACAGTGACAGTGGGACGAGTAAGACAGTGTGAGCGTCTTATCTGATTGGCTGCTGGAAGAGGTAAAGTGGTGTGTGAAGGGCCACTTAAGAAGATAGGTGGCTGGGGATGCTGGTCTGGTACTGGGCTTTCCTGTCATTTTTTCTGCTTTCCCCTTCTAAAACAGAAAAACAACACTGAACTGGTTCCAAAATCAGTTTTGGCCTTCATCCTGGTGCTTGAAAAGTCCTGATTGTCTTGAAATATTTAAATAATCTTATTGGCGTCCTTATTGAAATTGATGATTATACAGGCGATAGCTTTTGTACAAACATTTAGAAATTGGGTGTAGAAATTGTTGACCTTTAGTTATTTCTTCTAGGTTGACTTGCCTCTTAGGATTCCTAAAGGCTAACTGTCCCCTACAGTAAAAATGATGTGCAGCCATCCTAATGGGATTTATAAGAGCTCAGATCGTATGAAAGAAAATCTCTTTGGCATTAGGTTGTACAGGTTGTAAAGGCACAGCAGATCTCTACGATATATTCTAAATCTGTAAAATTGTTGGTTAAAGAAAAGTGTCATTATAGGAATGACCTGAGCCTTTCACTTGACACAAGAAAAAGTATTTCCTTTCCTTTATACCATACACCTTGAAATACCTTGAAATATACATGTGGTTATTTCCGTGTAAAGAAATAATCCTAATCTCAAAGGAGCTGTCAGAGAATCTAGGTGTAATCTACAGAGTAGATCCATCTATCCCTTTTCTTCCTTTTATCCAAGACTTGGTCACGGAGGCAGCCGGGCAAGCAGATGTTCCAGACATCCCCTTGCTCACCCATGCTTTTCTAGCTTCTCCTGGGGGATCCCAAGGCCATCCCAGCCCAGATGGGATATGCTGTCACACCAGCATGTTCGGGGTATACCCCTGGGTCTCCTCCCAGTAGGGCTTTCAGAGGACACCTACAATGAAAAGGTGCAAGAGAAGCATCCTGATTAGGTGTCCAAATCAACTCGACTAGCTCCTTTCAATGTTAAGGAGCAGTTACTCTTTTTCGAGCCCATGGAATGTCTGAGCTCCTCATTATTTGCACTTTGCAGAACACATTTTCTATTACATTTCCATGACATAGATTTACAATACATGTCCTACCAGTGAATATCGTGCATTTCATCCCTACATCCTTGTTCTGTGAACATGCTAGCACCAGTCTGTTTGTCAATGTTCACAAAATGACTCTGAGCTAGCCAGCCTGCTAGCTTAATTAACTTGATATTAAATTCATACAATTTATTCAATAGACATGTTTTTACCTTCAACTCCTGTCACTGACTGAAACTTTCTAAAAACTGTTTTTATTTTGTTGAGTAGGTAAAACTCTGAAAGAGGAGGAATAAATAAAAGTGACTTCATCAATATCATCAATTCAATTTTTTTTGCTCAGTTCCCTCTAAAGGTTTATGTTGTCAAGATGTCAGACTATTGGAGAACAAGGCAAATTTGCTGGCCACAGTTCACAAAACTTTTGATGGCGCTTCTAACCCACAACAGATGCTAAAAAAAACATTAAAAAAATCAAATATCTTCCAGTGAAAAAGCAGTGACACACAAGAAGCGGAGACAAAGACGTCAAGAGAGTTTGTGGGGATAAGAGCGGACGCCGGTGTCAGGGTGCTGTAAACATGATCAAGTGTTTTTCCCAGCGGAGTTAACAAGTAGCTTCCTGTCTCGGCCTGCTGCACCTCTGGCCTGATTAATACGGAGGATTTGATGCTTTTTTGAACACTGTGTAGAAAACCTCCCGCTGTTATGTGCATGTGTGAAAGGCAGACTCAGGGGAACTCCGTAGCAAATTCTCCGGATTTGACCGTAGATCATGTCTGAAAAGGGCTTCAGACTTTACGTTCACACATACACCTCCTCCGGAGAAACTGCGGAGGATCTCTGGAGTGCATGTCTGAAAGCAGCTTTAGAGGACTGAAAATAATGGCCCTCAGTCTATGTTTGCACTTGGACAGGTCAAGTGTGCGTTTGTTGTGTGCCTTCAGAGCCTGTTCGGTTGACCTCTGTGAAAGTGAAGGGCGAGCTCATCCACACAGTGTTTTGCATCTATCTGTGACTGTGGAGTTTCTTTGCCACTGGGTGTTTGAGTTAGCTTCAATGGTTTGCTTTTTTGTTTGTTGTGTGTCTTTACAAAGGGAGTTTCTGAGTTTGTATGAATTTTGCGTCTGGAACAGCGAGATTACATACGACTTTGTCTCTCAATTCCTGTTTACCCATCTCTCGTGGTGACTAGACTACGCTCCTTATCCTGTGTGAGTGTGTTTGTGTGTAGCAGTCGCACTGTGTGCAGTTTCCTAATTTCGTCCTGTCGTATTGTGTGCCTGTATTCCGCTGAAAGGTCACCAGAGAGTGACAGGACTGCCCGTGAGACCTGATTAGATTTATCGGATGAGGAATGGGAGCCGACTGAAATAAATAGTAATGGGGGTGGTTGCATTTGTAAAACTGATGAGGTGTTTGTTTGTTGTGAGGTCAGATGCACTTAGTAAGCCCTGCAGACAACAAGCAGACTGTTGCACAGAATTAAAGCCTGAAAACAGTGAATCATGTTGAGGATGGGAATAGACTTTCAGCAGATCAGGAATAAGTTTTTATTCAGTCAGTCTGAAGTTTTTGTTTAAGTAAACTTTGTTCACATTTCAGCCCTTACATATGATTGTGAATGTCAGGGTCATTCTAGCACTACACCCATTTTCTGTATCTCATTTGATCAGTGAATACTCAAATCTCACTTGGGATAAGAATAAATTAATATGATTGTATTGCTGCTGCTGGCTTCAACAGAGTTCAAAGTTTGCACAGTACAAAACATAGACCATATTATTTTAGACAAAAGAGCCTCAAAGCCACAAATATTTAGTGTGGACATTTATTACTCATTACAATTTGTGTAGTTGAAGATTTTTTACCCATGGTATCAGCATGGCTCCAGGGATAGCAGTGGCTGTCTAAATTTGAATAACTTAGGTGAGCCACTGGGCTTTCCCTTTAAGCCACGTCAAGATTGAATTTTTTTTCCCAATTAAATTACTTGACAACTATTATGTGAACACCATGAAATGTCATAATATGATATAGTGCCCAGAGAACAAACCGTTATGAATCTGGTGATCATCATCAGGCCAAAAAGTCTTCATATATGAAACTTTGGCTTTTTGTGTTACATTAGACCTGGGGTCTGCAAGCCACAGGCCACCAGTTGCCGAGCACTGCAGTAGACTATTTGCCAATGCCAACAACATAGGCACACGTGTGACTTAATTATGCAAAGATTGCTCAACACACCAATGCTATTTATTTTACTACAGGACTCAGCTTCACCTTACAGAGGAGGCTTAATGTGTCAAACTCCTCTCATGTCTTTCAAGTGACCTACATAGCCACTGGTGTAGTTCTTTTTACTCTCAAATAAGTTTGGTCGTCACTGCCAAATATATAACACACTTAACATGTTCCCTGATATCTAGGCTAGCCTCTTCACTTCATCAACTGCTGCTGTGTAATGTCAGTTCCAATGAAAACTTCTGAAACTGGATCAAAAGGGTGAACTCTAATTGCCAAAACAGGAAAATCCTAAAGGGGAATCTTGTATGTCCTGCTCGCAAGGACGCTACCAGAGCTCAGCTAAAATTACTAGAAAATCATAAAAGTATTATTTTTGCAGAGGCCTTATGTGATCTGCAACTGTCAAGGGGATCTCTCCTGAGTGTGATCAACAGTCTATGTTCTGATGTCTGTGAAAGCAAATGGAAATTTCTTAAAATATCCAGGGAGGAGCCACAGAGTATTTAATGCAGTGAAGATGTGAAACTGGAGGAAGAGTTCAGCTCCAATGCAGGGTCATGTAGTCCGGGTCAGTCAGTCATTCATCAGCAACCCTGTACGTGACCTACATGCACGTTATTGACAAAGTATCACCCATCTTTAACAAGCTTGCTCTATGTCCCATGGCTCTGCCTGGCTCAGGTTTTATCAGTGTTTTGGAGGTGTTCCTCATCCATGGGTCTGGTTGAGGTCTGGGTGATGGGCACAGTGTTGTGGAAACCCTGAACCCTCTCCGCTGTTTATTTTGGAAGGCCCGTTTACTTGCACTATTTGACGGTCAATACCGTGGGGAACCATTAAACAAGAGGGCTGCCTGGGAGAAATATTCTTAATTTGGACATATTTCATCCGCGTTCTCTGTTGGTGGAGCAGGAGAGAGTCTGGTTTGTCCCGTTTTGGGCTTGACTGATGAACTATGATGGATTCAACCTATTTTTGTGTGACACAGATCCACATAGTTGATCTTTCTGCTCTACATAGTACGCTGTGACAGAAAGAATTGTGGCGGGGCTTCTCTGAGACATTTTAATGGGGCCACGGTGGAAATAGCAACTGACCCTTCTGTGTACCCCCCCTCTATTACTTGCTCTTTTCCCTCCTCCCCTTTTTTCTTTCCATTCTCACTCTCTCTGAAGCACTCCCACAGCAGGAAGAGCACAATTATGGAGATATCGGGCCCATGCTGAAAACGTGATAGCCTGTGAAATGTCTTCGGCGTCAGACAGAGACAATGTTTGTCCTGCCCCAGTGCAAACAGGATGCTGTGTGCAGGAGAGCTGTGTGAGATAAGAACGGCAAGACAACGGCAAGGGGGGGAAAGACCTTAAAAAAAGTGGCTGCCAAGAGGGCAGGGGACAACATAGACAGGGAGAGGAAAAAATAGCAGGGGGACTGATGATGCACAGCTGATCTGGTGACCCAAAGAGAGACAGAAAAGGAGCAGTAGGACAGTTACAGTATCACTAGTATAGTGTGATTCATGTACAGGAAGTATATGCTCTACCATCTGAAAGAAGGATGGCTTATACTACAGACATTATGTTGTCTCTCCTCTTCCTACTCTTAACCATTTCCTGTTGCCTACTCGTAGTAGTGACTTTGTTTACCGAGGAAATAAAAGATTGATTTGTGCAACATATGTGGCTTTTTGCATTCTCCATCTCAATATCCATATTTAGCTAATTTGCTATCTAACTTTTACTGCAGGTGTGATCCCTCAATCATGATTGGTTAGAATAGTTATGTCACACATACAGTTTGAAGACAATAAAATGGATGCAATCTGTGATATTCTTTTGAAGTGAAAGAATTTGAACTATTTCACTTCACACTTTATTTATGAATGTGTTTAGGCACAGTGTAATTACCTGCAGACATCACACCTCTAGGCTCATCCTTTTAATGACAACAGGGGACACACAACTACCAGTTGCACTTAATATAGAAATTGAAACTGATGACATGATCAACATTCCCAGCCAGTAACAACAGTATACAGCATGACACAAGGATAGTCCAGCACTCTGTTATTCACATAACCAGAGGAATGTTTTTTTTAAAGATGTGTTATCGTTTATTGCAACATTTGTCGTTTGTGGTACCTTTAAAGATTTTAAACAAAAGTCCCTTTTTTTGTTGATTGTGTTGAATCAATACAAGAAACCGTCCCTGACACTAAAACCCAACCTCCAGAATCAATATTTAAAGCAATTTCAGACTTTTAGTCTTTATACACGAACAGACATAAAAACACAACTCAAAGCTACTCCCCATCAAACCTCTCTGTGCAGAAGCGTCTAGACATGGAGAGTGACATTTCTAGCTCGAGAAAGTAGATCAGACTTAAAAAAAAATTATGTTGAATCTGTGACAGCCTAATTCTCTGTCCTCCTTTTTCAGTTGCTAAATTATGAAAGTTTCTAAGTTTGTCCTTTTTGGAGAATGAATCCTCAAACTGTGAGCAGAACCAGTTTGGTTGTGTCCCTCAGGATGTCCTCAGGCACAAAGCACCCTGCCAGTCGTTAAGACAGCAAACATACGTTTATGTAGACAGAAGTCTGAATGAACAGGTGTGTACTAATATTGTGTTGTAACACTTAGCATGCAGTACCTGTCTCTGGGTGACTTATTCTTGCACAGTGAGAGAGACATTCGTAAAAGCTGCGGCTAACATGGGAAAAAAAAATTTGTCTTAAGGCATAATTTTAAATGACGTTGTCAATGAATATCACATATTATTATGGGCTCTAGTTAAGCAGTTAACCTCAGTTTACATTCAAAGAATCACAAGCAGATATGACACACTGTCGGTCAAAACAAATTCTAGTTGTGTAATTACTCTTAAGGGCTGTCTTTACACTGGAGGACATTTCAGTAGGACATCAGGTAGCAGTATTTTACTGCATAAGAACAAGTCCGTAGCTGCTTCTGCTTGAAAGTAAATTTAATTCTGTATTTTGACTGTTTGAGATTCCCTGCTCCTTGTCAAAAGGATAACTATATAAATTAGCAACTCATAAAGGATCAGAACATCAGCAACATTTCCAGTATTTAGAACAAGTTAATAATTAAGGTCACAGCTGTGACCCTGATGAAGACATATGTATCTTACAAATACTTGAAACTGAAACTCCCAAAATAAGTCCAAATCCAACTTGAATTGTTTGTTCTTCCACTAAAAAAAGATATGAATAATATCAGTGTCACAGACTAAGACATGTACTTCTCATGCAACTTTTTAGGGAAATCCCACTGGTTCTTGGGAAAATGACTGATAGTAGAGACAAAAGTTATTTTTGGAAAACCACTGGCAAGATTTCAACCATCATAAATATTCTGCAGATACATACTGTGTTGGGATCCATGATAGTTTAATCTACTCTGCAGCTGGTCTTTGTGTAAGAAATATTCTTATTTTTCGTGGTATCGTGGAAAGCCTCTGGTTCATCATACACAATGCGTCCTTGCTCTTTTGCTTTGGATACAGTTTTTTTTTTAGGGTACAATATATCATAGTTACAGTGACAGTAACCAGGCCTGTGCAGCATTTTATTAGATTTTTTAGTTACTGATGCCCAGAGGAACATTCTATGATTTGCCAGAAACATGCCTGTGCTTGTAAAAGTGGAGGGTGTCTGAGCTGCTCTGTGAAATATCTGTGTTCTCCCCTCTAGATGCCCCTTATTGTGAACGACTGCTAAAGAAGGATGTCGTCTCCTTGAAACGGACGTAAACTGCTATCAGACATGCTATGAGCATTTTCCTGAAACGTTCCGGAGGGGCTGTATGTGAAAACACAAATATTCGAGTCAGTTGCCTCGGACATTTCCCAGTAAGGTCCCTGCCAGCCCCCATAGTAACTTGTCTGGAAGATGTCCGAGTGGGCCCATGTGGGAACACAGAAAGAAAATGTCTGGGAAATTCACAGTGAGAGAGTAAATGGAGAAGACAACAAGATTCAAGAGTGCTGTTGTGCTGTATATAAAAACATGCCATTTCTGCAATGGAATTCATATAATAATAATGATAATAATAAATTTCATACATAAAATGTAGCTCAAAGTTCTTTACAATAAAATCACTAAAATAGAAGAAACAGATCAATAAGAACATGTGAGCAATAAAACTTAATAAGACTGATTGCAAGATCGTAAAAATAGATCTTGAGCTGTTTCTTAAAACTATGAACAGAAGAAGCTCGTCTGATGTGTGGTGGGAGTTTGTTCCAAACCTTTGGTTCATAGCCAGAGAAAGCTGCTTCCCCAAACTTTTCATTGTTTGTTTTTGGGATATTGAGCAAGCCTGCAGTAGACGACCTGAGGGAACGGTTTGGAACATATTCTGATAAACAGTCAGAGATGTATGAGGGTGCTGTGCCATTTATAGACTTACAAACAATTAAAACAATTTGAATATCAATCCTCAGTGATACTGGAAGCCAGTGCAATGTCATGTCCTGCCTTCTGCATCCTCTGCTCAGATGCCAACTCTTGCCTGATTGTTCTGGACATGTTCCTGCTGTTGTGAGAACAACTGACTCAGACAGTCTCTTGCTGCGTTCTTCATGTGTAAGGCAATTCTGGAAAATGTCTGGACTCAATTTTACAAACTTTTCCAGAGTTCATGTCTGAAAACTGCTTTGATGATCAGGCCTGGCTACGGAGCCCCTTTTGCCCTGCTTGAAAAAGTTGCTGATTTAAAAAATCTTCTTATCTCCACAGGCAACAGCGTTTTTCTTTTTTAGGGTCCATAAATAACCATACAACACACCACCCTAGTCTTAGTCAGTCAATAAACATGTGGAAAATGTGTTGAGTTTAGTATAGTGTGGTCTTGGTTGTTCTCTGTGGTAGCAGTTCGTAATTTGTACCATATCATGGTCGTGTTCGCTAAATGAACGATTGCGTGGAAGCTCTGAATTGAACAATAGCGACAGCAAGCAGCCTTCAGTTCTGTAATCACAGGCAGCTGAATGTGAGCGAGCCTTGCACTGGATCAAAGGGACCCACAGCTGGTCCTCTCAGAACGGATAATCCTTATCTTTGCTTAATTTGTGACTCGTAATTACAGTGTGGTGGGTCCGGGTGACCCCTAAAACACTCAGCAACTCCCTTCCTCTCTGCAGTGGTGCACAGTGCTTCTCCCTTAAGCTGCTTTCAGACAGTGCACTGAACTCTGCAGTTCCTCGTGACGGAACCAAAAATGGAAAAGCAAAAACAAAACAAATATCTCCCTGGAAAAAGCGGTGACACGCTCATAGAAGACATGGCCGATGATGTCAATAGAGTTTGTGGGGATACGAGCTAATGCCGGTGTCTGTGTGTTGAAGAAAATCACATGATCTCCGCAGAGTTAATAAGTCACTTCCTGTCTCCGGCTGTTCCACCTCTCACCTGAATAATGCAAAGGATTTGATGCTGTTGTGAACGCGTCTGAGCAGGAATCCTCCCTCTGTGCATGTGTGAAAGGCAAACTGCGGGCAAACTCCGTAGCTAATTCTCCAGATTTCACCTGCAGATCATGTCTGAAAACGGCTTTATTCTATCTCACATCTTTAATGTTCAGACACAGGGATGCTGAGCATTTACTAATTCATTGGTGAGCTTCTTTGTTTCTAAGGTCACTGTGGAAAGAAAAAAAACAGTATTTACTCGACTACATTAGGAAAAGTTAATACTGAAATGACAAGAGTAAAAACAGGATTAGAGGATTACCACATGCAGAACATAGACAGTATTTAACTCAATACAAGAGATGTGCAACTGCCAGAGGATGCCCAATTAAATACAACCTTTTTGTCGCCACCTTTCTTTGTCAGTTGTGCAAAGATACTTTTTTTTTTAAAAACATTTTATAACTTCAACTGTTTTCCCTAAGGGCTCGACAAACCCTCATTAGGTTATTTTTAGGCGCCTTGTGAAGACATGTCCTCGTTTTTGTTGAGCACTCCGAGTGTCTGACCTTTCAACACACACATGCTTACTTTGGCTGAGTAAAGTGCAAATACGGATACTAATGCTAGTGCAAATAGTAATTTTGTCATGTTTTTACCATGTTGTAAAGTAGCAGCAACCCTCATATAATAGGACAGTGGGATTAAATAAAAGTATTGGAAAAAGATTATCATGCAGGAGGTGCTTTATTTCAGTTTTAGCTGGCTGCTTTGTCGCTCTAGAACAGACTCAATGGTTCTGTGTAGAGGCACATCTATGCTTAATGGACGGAGCGTTTGTCCGCATTCATTTCATTGTCGTCTGAAAGCTGAAATAGAGAAAAACGGTGCACTACCTGGGAAATCGTAGGGGGCAGTGTAGCCATTAGTTCAAGTGAAACGACCACTAGACATTATTACAACCTCTTGACTCTGTGCTGCCCTCTAGTGGGTGTGTTGCTTAATAACCATGCCAATGTAAAGGACGCATGGACGCACGCATGTGGGCATTGACGGTTATATTGTTTGAAACTAACAAAGCTCTTTTTGTATGTTAAAGCCGCATAACTTAGCCTTACGTTTGATAGTACAACACAGTTGTCACACAAAACTCTCATTTGTGCTTTCCCTGGAAATTGCCATATATTTAAGGTCCCTGTTTATGCGCTCTAACTATAAGGTATGTGAGTGTAGTACAGGAGCTGTGTGCATCATGTTATTGGAGGGAGTTTGCTGCCTGTATTGAGTAACACATGGCAGAGGTGTGTGTGGGAGAGCTCACACTACCCAGCTAGTAGCATCGCTCCTTCAGTTGCTGGGCTCCCTTTACACTCACACAGTGTGTGTGAAACAGTTTCATCTTTCGATACCGAGGCTCCTTGGTAATTATGTTGATAATTTCTTAAATGATTAATTAAAAGTTACACTTTCAGCGTTAAAAGGATGAGAGAAATCATTTATCGGAAGAAGCCACAGCGTGATTGTATCAGTCTTTGTTTAGTGTTGCACTGCAGCAACACCTAAGTCTCTACTGTACAGTGTACTGCATCATCAGCAACTGTGTCTAAGAGGCGTGTGAGTTTTTGAATGGCACTGCTGTCTGACGCAACGAGGAAAAGGCTCTCTCAATCTTGTGGTTCTTAGTACTTCCTGTTTTGTACAAACACTCTAATCGACACCTATCCCAGTTGATGATGTTTGTATGAATGCTAGTTTTTTCAGCTATTTGTGCTGAATTTACACACACACACACACACACACACACGCACACACAGTGATCCACCCCGTCTTGCATGAAGCGCATTACTCCTCACTAGGGTTGCAATAACTAATCGAATGAATCTATTATAAAAATCATTTGCAACTACTTTAGTAATTGATTAGTCTGGTCTGATATAATCTACAGAACACACATAAGGCACACACTGTGGCAGTGTATGCTGTTCAGTTCATATCCTGAACTCGTCTTCTTAAAGCTTTATTATCACAGGATCCTCCAGAGTCATCAAAAACTCAGGGAAATAAGTAGCCAGACCAGGGTTAAGGTGTGTGTCACTATCCCAGCGACACTGATGTTATCATGTACTGACACACCTTGGGGTGCACTTCGACATCACTACAGAAAATCAAGAAATGTATCACAGGAGGTCAGCAGAAACAAGATTATCGGGAGCTGTTAAGTTTCCTGACAGGCAGTGATATCACCCAGCTGTATATAATATCATACTATTATGGAGGTGTGTCCAAATGTCAAAGTCAGAGAAGTCACTGCTCTGTGAGTCTTGTCTGGGGAAATTGTTTATACGATCCTATAAAATGTTTACTTTCACTTTGATTACAGAAGTGAAAGCGAAAGTAAAGGAAAAATCGTACGTTGTGTAAGGACAAAAATTTGAGCAACAAACCTATTGTGAATGTGGCCTAAATATTACAAAGTGACAAATACATCAGATCTGTGAGACTGTAACCTCCCAAATACATGAAGTAGAGAGTCACAATTTCTGAACCGCTGTCTTTTTTTATTTTTATTCTTGTGCTCCAAGAGAAAGGGAGACACACCACACACTTTTTGTTTCTGTCGTTGAAGAAAGAGAAGGATAAATCCAGCACCTCCACCTCACCTCCACACAGGTGGGCGTGCTCGTCAGATAGAATGTTTCTGAAGGTTAGGACATTTTCAGATGCAGCCCCCCTGAGTCTGACGATGAAAAGGTGTGGACTCTTTAATGATCCAATAAACCCTCCTCCATACCTCCTCCATACCTACAGTACCTCCACGAGGATGAAGGCATCTCTCGAGAGCCAGCCCTGGAACAAATTCAGTGTTTCCTCAGAGTGGGTTTGCTCTAATTAATTCCATAATGAGCCTTTTTGATGTGGAGTTACATAAAACACTAAGGGGACCAACCTCCCACCATCCGGCCTCAGCTGAGCAGCTGTGAAGAAGGGTTGTTAGGGAAAAAGACATCTCCGGCAAGCTGCTGAAGGTCGGGGTGGGGGGGCAGCCAATCATATAGCTCATTTGCTGATGTTCTTGGTGCTCTCCTTCCGCCAAGCCTCTCCCCCAGTCAATCTCCCCTATCTAGGCAGGGTATTTCTGGTCAGATGGCTGCTCCCTTGGAAGCCATTTACCTCCTTTTTCCAACAGTCTTTTCAATACGCACACGTTAAAGGCCCCTGTTTCAAGATCTTTGTTTACAGTCCTGTATTTGATCAAGTGGCATTTGTTGTTTGTGTTGGATACAAGGGATAGGAACAAAAGATTAAACATTTTTTTTAAAAATCAGTTGAACTTAGAACGACATCGAAGCAGTGGCGGACTTCTCTCTGAAAATATGCTGTGAGCTGTGGGGAATCATTCCAGTTCTTCCCGGTACTTTCCTGATTTATTCTCATTTTGCATGGCAAATCAGGTGGACATGATTTGAAAAGAAGAGAAGGATCCTTCTTCATTCGTCATGCCTCGTTTGTCTACTCAAATTGGACATGCTGTCATTGGTGGTGATAACCCACAGAGAAATATCACCTGACTTTCAGCATTGACGACGGGTCCAAGACAAATATATTTTTAGAATTTCAGATGAATTCCACTGCAGCTTAAATGATTATGATGACTTTAAAGGCTTGACATTAAAACACAATCTAAGGGCAACTTGTTTTGTACATTTAGACCTCCCCAAAAAATCTAATCTGATGAAACTATGTGGGTTTAGTCCAGCAACAAAAGAAACAAAGGGTTGTCCACCTTTTATACAAAATTGATAATTCGCTACATGTGTTATCTTGACTGTAAGAGTTACCTCAGTGATTTAGTGTTGGATTTGTTCTGTAAATTGTGGGATTTACAAGAGACAGGATAAAAACAAGACCCACATTTTCTAAAGCAAATTTGCCAAAACCTTGCAAAATTGTTGCAGAGCCCCTTAAATCTAAAGTGATAAATAATTTGGTTTCCATTATGAAACAGTTTGAAAGTGTTCTTGTTTTTTGTGTGGTTTTGAGACAGAATTTCATCCTTGAGTCTCTTTATTCAAATCAATGTGTCAGGCACTCCAGATAAAAGCATCCTCCTCGTGCCTTGTAACCTGTTAACACGTCCTTCAAGGAGTCTTGATGTCAAGTGCTGAAGGTCGTTCTATTTTCAGCCATGTGTCTGAGTCGCTTTAGAGTGAGGTGCATGTGTGTCAGGTGGAGAGGCATAGACAGAACTGCAGTAGAATCATAATACCTTGGTTTATAAGTTGTGCCTCAACTGCAGCTTTTTTTTGTGTGGTAGACCTGTGCGTGTCTGGTCTAAGTGCCAGGTGTAACCAAGCAACCGTTGCTTTTTTAAGACTCCTTCTTCTCCTCTTGTTTTCAATTATGGAGGCTGCATGCTGCAGAGCAGAGTCTTTTATAACAGTGGTTCTCTAACCCCATACCGGTGTGGTCTGGAAAGTGAAAGTTGAGCACACTTGCTGGCAATGGCGGAATAGAACAATTGTTTTGAAGGATGACACATAAAAAAACAAAATAGACAGCCTAGTGAAAATAATAATGTTGGAGTTTAACCTCAGGCCAGGAGAAAAAATAGGGGAAGGATTAATTGGAGTAGATGGAGGAGGAAACTCATGTGGCGGCCATGTGTTCCCTGAAGATCGCCACAGGGATCTCTTACAGAACCGGCCTTGATGTGATTTCCTTTCTAGTCATAGTTTAAACAGCCCAATGTTTTACCAAGCTGGGCTGGGGAGATGCTGCCTCACTATCAGCAGGAGACTGTCTCACTGAGGAGCCACAAATGGAAAAACACTCGAGGCCACAACCTCTGTGGCTCTGTGGTCGCCTCAAGGTTGTGACCTCTGCTCCATTCGCAGAGTTGTCTCAATTGTTTTTGCCTCAGACCCCATTATGCTGAAGGAAACTGTCGGAATTTAAATGCTAGATAACATGCTGACTTTAGTAGAAGAAAAATCTAGTGAAAGATTAGCCGTAGTTTACATTTGGGGGGCAGAATTAGAACCAATCAGAGCAACAAAACATGTGATGTAGTGCAGAATGAAAGAAATGTATGTAATGTATTAAACAGACAACAGTGTTCCTCTTCTGGAGAAATATGCAACCTTGTTTTTTTGATATTGTCTCCGTAGTAGATTGTACAGTCCTTTCCTCATGAGCCGCAGCTGGACTGACTTGGTGAACATAAATACTTCAGTGATGCTCCCATTGAACGCTGCTCTGTCTGTTATTGTATACGGCCCGCCTTACTTTAAATACATGGTTGTGATCTGCCCGACCAGTTCCCTAGCAAATTCATATTGGTTTAATTTGGGGGAGGACTTGACTCATCTGTGAGACCGAAACATGAGTTCACTGATAGGTCTGGGTGTTGAGATTAGGTGAAAGTTTCTTCTCTGAACTTTAACACACATTGAGATTAATCACTTCCTGTAAATGCAGGGGTCACTACACCCTAGAATGGATAACTTTTTAAAATAGGAACAATATGTTCAGTCAGGCTAACTCAAATTACAAATAGACGCATAAAAAACCCTTAGTCTAGTAGCATCTGGTCATACAGATACTTCTGTCTGTAGGGGGGTGGGGTGATACACCCTGAACAGATTGCAGTGTATCGATGGCCTGACATACAGAGAACAACAAACATTCTCACTCAGATCCACACCTACAGAAAATGTAGAAGTTCACTTAACATATTTTACATCTCTTTGGACTGTGGGAAGACCCTGAGTATCAATATACAGCTGAGAAAAATCAGTCCAAGGTCATTGACATTGTACAATTTCAGCGTGCCTGCCACCACATTTTGTCAGTCATGACCAAAGTGCTTTGCATAGTATGTGTTAAATTCAAAAAACGCAATCAGCAAATATCTTGTAACAAATGCTCATAGAAACAATTATGATGTTGTAGTTTAGAGGTGAAATGGAAGTGTTAAAATCAAGAGTAAGACAGATAGGTAGGTAGATTTTTGTTCAAAACTAATCCTGTCATGGTTTGGTTTTATAATGGTTTGGAACTAAACTAATGGGCCGAGGTTAAGGTTTCATTTTTCCGGTATTTTGCCCTTAGTGGATGGTTTGCTGCTATGCTCATCAAGAACACAAGGACTCCTCAGATCTACTTTTTTAAATTCCGAGATGTTAAATAGATTTCCACTGAAAAATAAAAAGCCGGGTCTCTCAGTTCCCCATGCGTTCTGAGAAGTAGGCCATCGACTGAAAAAACAGGCAGAAGAGAGAGGAGGTGGAGAGAACTAAGCGAGTGAAAGTGCCAGTGGAGGAAGAGGAGGTGTACGCTGAGGAGAGGCTGGGGAGGGTATGGGTTTATTTTTACTTTTCCTACAGTATAGCCCCACTTTCTAATTAACTGCAAATTAACTTCTGAAAAAGCTGAAGGCGGATGGCAACGTGCCGCGGCTACAGATATAGACTTGCTCCGTCCTACCTTCCCTTCCGCTATTAGCCCCCTTTCTCTCCAGGGCACAGGCCCCCCGAGGGCCGCCTCTGTTCAACATCTGTTCCCCCAGAATCTTTGCACATGTCCACTGTACATCAGAGGTGGGTCAGCCTCAATCTGAGCGTTCTAGAATAGCTGTGGACGAATTTCTACACAACTAATCCGCTGGAGCTGTTTTCTTTCCACTCTCTGCTCCATGTCAGGTTGATCTAGGACACGTATTCACCAGAAGAGATACTTTAAGACTTGTTTATAAAATTGTCAACAGTATGGTTTTATTGCCTCATTAACATGGTCACTCCTCCGTCAAGCTGATGTCTGCTGCCTTATTTCAAGTAAAGGTCCACTTGTGCTCTTGGTAGGAGATCTTTTGAGGGATTCAATTCATTGCTCTTGCACCCTCTGTGCTGCTGAGTGTGTGATCGAGAAAGTGATCTTTGAAACTGCCGTGAGGTCCTGCGAGCAGCAACCGATGGAAAGAGCTAAAAATATCTGAATGATTCGTCAAGGGCTGTCATGTTACTGGATGGCACAATCGCCGGAATCCACACATCACAGAGTTAGGATCTGAACTTGGCAACTCTCTGGTTTGAACCTTTCTGTTCCTCTGTGTGCCTGTCTCTGTCTCACTCGCTCTTTCTCTTCCCTTATCCATGTGACTAATGACAAGGTCCAGTGCTCATGTCCTTATATAGACCTATGCTCTGATCAGGCTGAGGCTGGGATGAGGGTGCACACACACTCACACAGACACACACACACACACACACACACACACACACACACACACGCACACGCACAAGCACACAAACACACGTACAAGCACAAGCACACGCACAAGCACACGAACGCACACACACGCATCACATTGTTTCATAATGTTAATTTCTGAAATGTATTGCACCTTTGATTGTAGAGATAGTCAGATCAGCATTTTGAAAACTTTACTAGTTTTTCTTAAAGTGAATTAGATGTGGAGATTATAGCCACTCTCAAGACAGTGTGTTACAGGCCTAGAGCCAAAAGGCCAGTTAGCTTAGCTTTGCACGAAGCCTGTAAACGGGGGGTAAATCACAAGCCTATAGATACTAGCTATATGCTACTTGCACATCCGAAGCCCCACAGTTAATACTTTGTGTCATAATTAACACTTTTTTCATGATGAATGCATGGCTTTTACTGTTGTAAAATAAGTATTTTTGCACAATGGTGTGCTATAGACCAGGCACAGTGTTGTAAGGAGGTCATGGTTAAAAATAGAGATGCTGTGTTCCAAAGTAATGGCAGAAGAACTGATGTTCATCAAGGAATAGTTAGAGTTTGTAATTCACCTTTAAACCACAAATGGCTGTTAAATTAAGTCTCCTTGTAAACAGATGAAACAATCAGCGTCAAAGGTGTCATGAACTTTAGAGGGAGCTACGCTAGCTGTGTTGTACTTTGTGCTCTCATGCCATCCAAGGATACTGCACCTACTTCTGTATTAAATTAAGGCTTTATTACAGATACCAACAGAGCCTGCTGATCCCTTGTGTATTCTTATTATAGACCAGGCCTGTTACGACACACGGACACACACATACATACATAAGCAAACACACACACACAGAGCTGTTCATCAGACCTAGTTATCGACATAGGAAGATCTCTCCTTAAATGGTAGACTGCCCAGGGCCCAGTTTCCACTGCACAAACCGAATGGTGTCCAGGTCTGGGAATATCCTTATTAAGTGGAGGAAGGAGAGGGAGAGAGAGTGGGAGGGAACGACAGATGTGGGCAGAGTGAAAGCAGGTGAGAGACAGAAAGGGAGAGATGGCAAGAAGAGTCTCAGCAGTGCCTTGTGGAACATGAATCGTGACCCTGTGGGAATATAACTGTTTCTGGAAAGAGTCAACTTCCTGTCAGTTAATGTATGTGCATGGTCACCACCATAGACGCTATCTAAACATATGGTTGAAGCGTTTCCCCTCGTTCCCACCGTCCAAAAATACAGTCAGAATATCCTGGATATGCCAGAAGCAAAATGAGCACTTGATATTACATTAGTGTGATAATGTGATGACCAAAACACAAAATCTGATTCATTAGCAAGGATCACACAAAGCAAATTCAAAGGTGCCAAAAATGCACTAAACATCAAAGCTCAGAAAATATGGCACCTCTCCAAAAAAACAGGCAGAGGTCTAACAAAAGGAAATACTTCTACAATAGAAAATTGTCTGGTAGAACAGAGATAATCTGGCAAACAGGAAGTACCACACAAGTGGTATGAATATAATAGTGTCTGATGGGATGAAAACAGGTGAACAGAAAAAACAGGCGGGAAATGGACCAATAACAGGAAGTAGAGCTAACTGAAATGCATGACAGAGAAGACTTAACAAAATAAAACAGGAAATTAAGTCAGTTATGGTCCATGTGAGTTGTTATAGATCAGAACTAACCTAAAATGACAGAAACCCTATTTGAGAAGAATTAACAGACATTTACTTTTTAATTTAGCCCTCGTCCTAACAAGGATGAGGCAGGGTTTGTGACCTGTACTGCATCCAGTCACCAGGGGGGGATCATTTTGGCTTCGCTTTTGGGAGGTGTCATGTCGTCCATCTTTATGAACAGTTATTTGGTTGAACATATTTTAGATGTATACTGAATGCCTGTTACCCTGCTTTTTCAATAGAAACCTAACAAGAGGGCTGAGATATTGTCAGAACATATCACGGAACACTCTTCATGACATCACTAACAGCTTTTGTTTTTTCTCTCTTTCAGCCTGACAATCTACAGAAGACATGGCTGAGGGAGTTTTACCAGGTAAGAGATGCCTCACACAGCCACACGTGTCATGGTTTTCATCCCACTAGTAACATATTAATGCCGGTTCAAATGTAAGTCAGTTTGTAACATGTACAGGGATGTTACATGAACTGCCTTGATAGAGTGACGTCTCAGCTGCTGGCTGCAGTGGGTATCATTATGTATTTTAATGTGTGGAGGATGTTTGTTCAAGGTTATTATGACATGTCTCAAATAGTCTAAAAGAGTATTATGGAGTAACAGGTTAGTCCATATTTGAACTTCTCCTTGTACTATATGACCCTGCAGCTTCTTCCATTGCAGTCTATGCAACATAATCATTATCTACTTATTTTTCCACAACATTCTCCAGAAGAAGAGCAGTGGCTGATGTGCTTATGACACATCAGGGCTGGCATTTGTTTCTATAGCTTTGAGTGTTGTCTCGGGACTGTGACTAAAAAAGCCCTCAGGCTATTTCACATGATTTTCGTTCCAGTTGGTACTTTTGTAGATTAAGTCAAGTGAAGGCATGTGCCTACTTAAAGTACAAGGTCTTTTGTGTAAGGAGAAAAACTCACTGTTATTCTGCTGTAACCTCTGATGCACTTGCTTTACTTTTTTTTTTTTTTAATAGCTTCAGTGCATTTTTATTCATGTCTTTTTTACAACTAACCTTTTAGTTTTACAAATCTTGCAGACTCATGTTTGATTTATATTGCTGTGATCTTTATTCACCTTATTTTCAAACTTCTAAAGGCAATGTTTTTTTTCAAAAAGCCAAAGCTCAAGCGCAGTCGTGATTCATCTCTTACCTTTTCAGACACATAGGAAACCTCTCACTTACCACAACTCTTTCCACTGGGGTGAGGGAAGTGAAGCAGGTAGAGCTGCTGTCTGAAACTGCCAGAGTGAAAGAGAGTAGAGAGACACATGCTGATTGGATTGCTCTGCTATCCAGGGTTTTTCTTTCTAACACGAGTGTGGATGTAAAAAAGGTTAATTCAACAGGAATATGTTGTGCAAAAGGTGAAAATTAAACTTTTACTTCATATTTGCGAAGAATTTATTTTTATAACTAGGGCTGGGCGATCTGACCAAAAATTCTATCAAGATAAAACATTTCAAATCTTCTAATGTTGATAATTATCACAATAAATGTCACATTAGTATTTGTTTTAAGTCAGATTTCGGCTCCTGAGTGAAGGTAAAACATTTTACAATGTAATTATGTGTTATACTTCATCTCTGTGCTTACACAATACAGAAGCATTACATATATATTGAACCTGTGTATATTTGATGAAAATAATTTTGACATTTGCTGTCACCACAATCGTACCCACTTAAAGAAACGAATGGTTGCAAGCAGCCGCCTTTTGTGTAATGCGGGATGAATTCAACACTAAGCATGCTGGAGCTGCCAGTGACTCAGCATGTGGTGAAATAACATGAGAAAAAAGTAACACCCTAACAGCTTGCTTGTTTCCACTTTCCGTGTGTGTCCAAACTTCACAGCACAATAGGTCTAATGGCTAAAAGATCATCGCTTGTGTGCTTGTTGAAAAAGAGGCTCAAAAAAAGTTTTAGCCTTTGACGGGAATGTTCTTTATTGAGTCAGGTACCAGCATGTCTCCCAATGCCAGCCTTCTAATCGGAAATGTCCCTAAAGCCTGAAGCTTCAACACTGATTACATAAATGCACTTTATTAGAAATATGGCGAAATATGCACAATAGCTGCAGTATTTTCTAACCAACCTAAGTCACTTCAGCAGTATAAAACCCTCCATATAGAAGTTGACACGATGACGTCAAATGCAGCAGGGGTTGATGAATAAACGGACAGAAGACACAAAAATGAAAGTCAGGCAGAAACTGAAAAAGAGAAATATTAAAAGATTACCAAGTAGGCACACTCGGTAGAAAAAGAAGAAGTGGCTGAATGAATTTAGTCATATCTTCAAGTTCATCAGAAATTGAGAAATTCATTTTCCGTTACTCAACATTGCTGTGGGGCAGGATTTGATGTGTGTGTCATTGCCAACCAAAGAGCTTTAGAGCCATGGATGTACATTATAAAGACTGATTGTGTATTGGCTGCACAGGTGAAGGATCCTGCATTGTTAGTACACACAGAAAAAAACATTTAACTTTGATGCTGTTTAGGAGCAAGTATTGGTGTATAAAAATACATAAAACCCCTCAAGCCTCAGGGTGACTTTTATCACCAGCAAGTGGTTTGTCACAACTTTATAATGTAGAAGTGTCCTAGATTAACTGCACAAGCTGACGCAGACGATCACTTTCCAGTTACGACTCCACAGTCCTTAGCTGTGAGCTCATTGAACTGATGAATGAATAAACTCCACTGTGTCTTGTCTTGAGTTAGTGTGGAAGGTGAGGGACGATAAAGAGACTCTCCACTCATGACAAGTTTAGAAATGTGGGATTCATGGACTGGTCCTGTTCCAACAGTTTCTGTTCCAGGATGTATCTTGTATCTTTACTCTTCATTCATAACGTCATCGATTTTGGCAGAAGGAGTTTCTACAGGCAAAAGTCAACATATGCTTTGTGTCAAGTGTCTTATTATGAATACAGGAGTTCCTCAATAAAGAGATGCCAATAAAAACACAGATGATATAATAAACAGGCCTATTCATAATTCAAAATGTGTACAAATGTAGGCATATTTTAAAGTTAGTTGTTTTCGTAGCTCCTTGTTTAAACTGAACTTAAGTCTGAGTAAATATACAAGTCAAATACTGTTGAGAAAACAGACTTTCTTATTTACTGTAACAGAAACCCCTGGTCCATCGGATGTGACTGAAAATATTCCAGACTCACCCTGAACACACAGACTCAGCCTCTTACAAGAATACAGTCGGTTGTATATTCAAATATCGTCACAAAGACAAAACATTTATAAGACAACAATATTCAGATGATAATATGACTCACATTTTTTATTGCAACTTTGCAACCCAAACTCTTTTTATATTCTTTATATATATTTTTTTTCATCTGCTTTTAAATGAGAGAAGTAATAGGTTGGCTCATGTATTCTACACGGGATCGTTAAACTACAGAATGGTATTCACTTTGTCCGCCAGGGCAATCGGTCCAGTCTGCCTGTAATCCTGTATCTTATAATTATATTTTAAAATTTTTTAGTTTATAATTAGGTTTCCAGGAAACTGCCAAACCAGTTAGTTTAAGGAAGTTGCCTCAAAGCTCCAGCGTGTTTCAGAGACCTGCAAAATATAGTGCTTGGTGTCATGACTTCTACTTTTAATGGGCACATCACATAATTTAGTTGAATACTGCTTTTATAATACAGTGGGATTTACACAACCCTGATTTACACAAACCCTAATTCAATATTTAGAGCTTCAATAAAATTGAATGATTTTCCATTTTTAAAAAATGAGTTTAAACCCTTTATGGACGTTGTGATGTTTTCCACGGCAGCGAACGACTGACATCTGAGGGAAGTAGAGGTAAACTGTCCACTTCAGTGGTGTACGGCTGACGTGAGACCCTCATAACAACGTGCAGAAGAATACTGAACTAAACTACAAGATATCTTCCATTTAACCGGGTAGTCTTCATGTCATAGGGTGTTAGGATTTTAACAGCCTGTCCACAGCCCTTGGAAAAAAGCTGTTCCTCAGCCGGTTTGTCCGGGCACCTAAGACCTTGAACCTGGCTGAGGTTAGGGTTAGGGTTAGGGTAGCCGACACAAGTGGATGTCCCCCAGGTTTGTTAGTGGGGAGCCGACTATCCACTAGGCAGTCTTTACTACTCAGATCCTTTTTCTCTTCTGCAGTGCAGCTTGAGAACCAAACTGTGCAACAGTGTGTCAGAATGCTTGATCAGCAGTTTCTGGGGGAGTTCATTGGGCTTTAGGGTCCTCAGGTTGTTGTGCTATCCTGACAAAGAGGTAGTGTTCATCCTACAGGTCAGGACGACTTTAGTTATTTTCTGTACACTATGCAGACAGATCATTTCATTGTCCAGTTTTGGTGATGCTAAATCTCCAGTGAATCGAATTGTAACCTTAGAACTTTGTACTGTACATAACCACAGGATTTGAATAATGAAATATGGAAATCTAGGGAGTGCCATTGCTTTTGATGCAGAGATTCCTCTTATCTTAATCACACTTCCTGTAGAGGACAAGTGTTGGAGATGCTATCACTGCAGGTTCCATCAAATTCCTTTATTTTGGTATTCAAGCATCACGATTCAGACTAATGCAGTTGTCATCTTTCTTGCTTAGTGCGGATCTTGATTAAATGACAAATGCACTCGCACATATCTGAGCACCCAAGGGTGTGTTGAGGTGTGGTCAGGTGCATTGTTGGTACGTTGCTATTGTGCTTTTGAACAATGCAAATCTTGGTCTCTGTTATTATAAGGATGTGTCGAGTTTTTAATAAGCACAGTGCACACAGGAGGATCGTCTGCTCTTGCTCAAAGTGAAGAGAGAAGTCCTTTATATATAACTGGCAAAGCAATCCTTATATTATGGTGCAAGCATACCAGGCCTTTAAAGGAATGACTGATGAAACTCATTGGTTTATTGCATGCCCATAACACATCCATGAATAATAGACAATGCTTTTAGACCATGCTCTTGGCCCTGCAACCTTTTCTTCCCACCTTTGAACTATAAGAAGTGGATTTGGACTCGTCCTAAATTTGATCCATGTGTTAAAACAGCCCAAAGTGTGTACTACAGTCTAGAGAGGAATGTGGAGAGAATAATGCTTATCGGAAATTGTTCTGGCCTATATAGCCTCTCTGATATAAAACACTTCGGTTTAATTGCAATTTTCAACCAAGAGTATCGCTTTGGAAGTGAAACACCTGAGAAATGTTCCAGAAACAGCTGCAAAATAGTAATTTAAAATAACAAGCACCCAAGAAGCATTTGTGATGGTTGCCAGTGTTGATATGTTTATTGACACAGCTTGTGGTTATATATTTGTTCATGCTTCTCTGTGGTTTTCACCGGCACACTGTTGACAGGTAGCATTCCTGGATCCTGATCGGCTACAGTAATGAAATCTGAAGGGTGTCAAACTAATGCCAACGATTGTAAAGGACCTCAGTTGGTTCTGACACTGATATTTGAAGTTGGCTTGTGACAACAATAATGCTGCTATTTAATAGTTTATGATTTTGCTCAGGCCAAATAATCTGATCTATTCACAGAAAATGCAGATACAAAAACATCTGCTCAGCTCCGCATTACCTCCATTAGCTGTTGTCAAACTTTGATTTTATCTTCCTTGTAATTAGGGTTAGGGTTAGATTTACAGATAGTTACATTTCAGAGCTTGTTGATTGCCCCGTGTGTGTGTGTGTGTGTGTGTGTGTGTGTGTGTGTGTGTGTGTGTGTGTGTGTGTGTGTGTGTGTGTGTGTGTGTGTGTGTGTGTGTGTGTGTGTGTGTGTGTGTGTGTGTGTGTGTGTGTGTGTGTGTGTGTGTGTGTGTGTGTGTGTGTGTGTGTGTGTGTGTGTGTGTGAACATATCCTGATTATGGCTTTTTAGGAATTTTGCATGGTGCTGCAGGCTCGTGCGCTTCAGAGGAAGGTTTCATGTCTGACTGTTTTTGTGTAGAAAGTGTGTGTATGTAATAGTAATAGAGGGTATGTGAAACGGATAAGCAAGAGAATGCGAGAGAGAGAGAGAGAGAGAGAGAGGAGTGCCCCTGTGTGAACCAGGCCTGTACCCTCATGCCAGCCCTGTGCTGCTGCCGGCTGACGTCATGGAAAGAAGCATCAGACTCTGGACTCGGCGCGGCTGGGAACAACCAGCAGTGGCGGCGAGAGTTAACTACAATCAGCCACGCTGCGCTAGCTTCATCGTGACCTCTTCTGTGCACACAATACGCTCACTGTGTCCTCTGGCACATCGGCCAGCGTGCTGTTTCGTCATGAACTAAGATTTTTTTTGCGTCGACAAACGTGAGCTTTGTGTGTCTGATACCTTCGGTGTCGTGACTTCTGACTTGAGCTGGGAGTCGACTTGGCGAGAATCCAAAGGTTGTTTCACACAGGAGAACTCTGCTCTCACAACCATTGAGTTGAAATGTTGCTTAAATCATGTAGGAACACTGTGTCATCAGGAAGCGTTTAACTGGATCTGCACCAGCGTTGTCAGTTCCCACTGTAGCACCCCCCCCAAAAAATGCATACATCTCTGCTCCAGGGCAACTGTTGGCATTCCTCAGCCAGTCTTCTGCTTGTGAGGAAAGGGCTTTTCTCAGAAAAATCATCACATAGTTCCACTGCAGCATCCTGAAAAATAAACAATAAAAGCAGTTAAACTGGCTTTTAAAGAGCTGCAGCAACAGCAGAGGGTGTTGTGCAAAGTTGCATGTTGGTATGTGCACTCCTACCACATGTCTTAATACGTGATGTGTGTGTGTGCTGTATGTCTCTGTAACCCACTGCTGTTGTATCTCCTTTTCCATTGGTTATTTATTACGGGTAACGGCCCTGCAGATACCAGATCAGCTGCAGCTGGAGGGAATTCCTTAAGGAAATTAAATTGTTTATTTTATGACAAACCTTGCTCATAGTTTAGATTTGTACCAGCTACCAAAGAACAGCGCTCACTCTTTATCCTGCTATCGATCTGCCTCTCCTGTTCCTTGTGTAAATCTCATAGCACTTGATTGTTGTGCAGCGGCTGTGTTGTCTGACAGGGCCGCTTCATACCAGGCATGTTTGGAGCATGTTTGGAGCAGTTTAGACAAACTCTGCTGTGGTAACTTGTTTAGTTCAGTTTATTTAGGCAGCTCCAAGCAAACCGAATTGCCCCTAGTTGTCTGCAGATCCAAGTCTGTTCTGAGAGAGCTGCAGCTCATCTCTGGGAAGGAGAGCATTTAATCTGAGCCATTTACAGGAATCGACCTTTGATTGTATGGCTGGAGGGGTGTAGAGAAACTCACGGTGACATCTGGCAGCCAGCACTTACTCATACTCATACATGTGCCGCCTCATATAACCGAGTGTAATTACTCACTCAGCGTTTCTGTTGTATGGTTCTGGTATGAACATCAGAGACAGCAAATTACAGGAAAGGGTGCTGGAATATCCATCAGGCTTTTACAGCTCATGGTGAATGTTTGATTTTGTCCTGCTACAAAAAAATGTCTTGGAATAAAAATAATAACTAGCTAAATCAATTTTTTTAAAGGAAGGTTCTACATTTTCTTCATTAGTGTTCACGTGTGGATTGTATATAGGTTTTTATGATTTACTTAACTGGTGATATTATTTCATACATTGCATGCCGGTTGTTTCGGGGGTCTGTCAAGGATCAACACAATCTCCAAGTTCACAACTTCTCAAAATAAAAACTGTGATTCAGCTGAATTTAAAGCATTACAGCAAACAAAAAAAAACGTTGTGCTTTTACTTTGAAGACCAATTGTTCAAGATGAAGGGATATATGAATGTTGTTGCCATGATGGAGATCAGCACCCACGGCACATAAGGATGTCTGTGGTGTAAAAATAATCAGGTTATTAAAATGATCGGGCAGCGTAGTTGACCCGCAGTTTGACCCAGTTTCCGACCCTTGCTGTAGTTTATCCAAGGATGTAGAAGAAGAAGAGCTTGTCAACTTGGTGAGAAGACTGAAAGCACACTGCCTCTCATCCACTGACTGCTACAGAGTGCTGGTCGCCCTTTCTATTGATATTGAAGGTGTAGCTCGTCCAAATTGCACCAATATCAACACTGCACTTCAGATGAGAGGTGAGATATGCATTCACATACTGACAGACGTTTGTGGAATTTGAAGGTAGATGCTTTTAAAGCTGGAAAATTCTTGGGATTTGCTGAATTTTATTGGACTGCACGAATCTAAATAAGGTGAAAATCAAAAGCAATGCACTGCTGTCATATGGCTAGCCCGTGGTACATGCAATGATTATTTGTATTTGCTTCTCATTTCCCTATTACCACTTCCAGGGAGCCAATGAAATCCTATTTTTTATGACTCCTGCTCTGTCCCAGGATATCCCAGTCTTTTACACATAAGCAAAGCAGCGTCATTTGCCTGCTCCACGTGAGCAGTATCCTGGGTCAAGTGGCAATCGGATGTCGCTGCTTCGATAGCGAAAACCCTGCTTTGCATCGCAACCACACTGCATTGGATAATCCCACTGCTGATTTGCATTGGAAACTTGTCTGGACTTTGGTCACAGGCCAGTGGTTGTGTCAAGTCCCCACATCCAGTCATGAGTTATGTGAATTGCAAAAAATCCCCAGAAATAAACAAACAAACAAAATGCACTTTGTTAGACATCATCATATTATTTATTGATTTATTATTTAGTGACATATGTGTCTAATAGGATTAAAGCATTCATTTCCTGAATCTTAGGAGAATTGGCCTGATTGTATCTCAAAGCCCCATTTTTCCACAATACATCTACACAGAAGCTTTTGAGTCAGTGAATGCACCACAGTTGAGTGGTTACGTCATTCACACTGTTATCCTGAGACTCAGGACATCATCTGGACCTGAGTCCCCCCATGTTCTGTGTTACAGTTTCTATTTTTTTTACTTCCTCACTGCGTGTTGTGTAACTGTGAGAAAGCAATTTCCCTGCAGGGATCGGATTCTATTTTTCTGATTTTGACTAAAGCAAAGAGTTCTTGTTGTACGTCAGCTCACAAAACCCTCGGATGGTTCAGATTATTTATTACCTTTCTTCAAATGGGAACCAGGAAATGGGACTCAGGCTGTCCTGATTAGTTCTCATCAAAGCCTCTGTTGGTCTGGGGGATTTTATCTGGGGCGCAGTGCAGCTTTTGACCTCTATATCAGTTCAGTAACATGAATCAAACTGAAACAATCATTTATTTTCTTTGGAATTAATAAGAATATAGAGGTGGGACAAAATATTGATATATCTATATATCAAGGTCGTTACTCATGATATATCATTATCGACATACTGGTGCCAAATATGAATATTTAGTAAATGGGTGGATGACATGACGCATGATTTTTATGTAATTAAGTGTGAATGTTTATTTAGATGCATTTAACCACTTAAACAACAAATGGATGTGATGCATATTATGGTACTTTGTTTTAAACGTATGATTTTGTTTGAAATATCTGTTATGTTTTGATTATATTTTAAGCTGAATACGCAAAATGTCCTGCGGTGTGACCGTAACATAGCTGAAGCATTAAACTTACATATTAACAAAATAAACCAGAAATATCTGGAGCAGGTAATAACTGCCTTGGCATTATAATGTATATAATGACTTTATTAATATTAGGTTTTAATATGCACAAAACTAGTATATTAGTATTTAAAGCATAATAACTTTCGTAACACAAATAATGTCCTGTGGCGTGACATGGAAAATCAGATTTTTGAAACAGCAGTTACATGGACAACTATAGGGGCCCTTAGTTTATTCCACTACCAGGAAGCCCCCCAGATGTTGGAATGTACTGTGTATGTTGAAAGGTGACTGTTAACCTCTGATTAATTTCATAAATTTCACTCTTTCAATCAGAAAATGAATGTGTGATTTTTCGAATGTCCTGTAGTGTGACGGCTGTAGTTAAAAATTTGTTTTGACGGCCGGTCACACCGCAATGAAATTATACAAAAAATCAGAGGAACACTAGCAGTTTAAAAAAATTCAGCATTTGAACATTATCATTTCATAAAACTGTAATCCTCATTAGAACTTTATTAAAAAAATACTGTTTCACCCTTATTTGTCAACTACCCAAATACTAATATTTTATTATATATATAGATATATGTTGTTTGGACTTTTGCCAGTTTATAGCTATTTTACAATGGAATGATGGCACATGTGGACATGACAAGTCAAAGTGTTTTTGTCAGAGACTAAAGGGGCACTGAGATAAACTTTATGCACTTTTTTGTTCATTGTTTCATCTCAGTTTATGATGATTATGAATTCTAAGGACCAAGTCTGAAACCTCCCCTGTCCAAACGCATTTTGCTTCAATTGCTTTCTGTGTTTACACGCCAGCCGACACTTGACGTCTCCTTTCGACTCATACACTTAATCTGTCACTACATTGTTTCGGGTGCTGCCACTTCAGCTCACACTTTCAGGCCAGCGTATCACTTTTCAGCTCCTGAACTGGAACTGGGTCGTTTGCTCATTGAACTTTAACTGACACTTTACTCAAGAGTCACACTTAAGTTGACACATCAACCACATTCATTGCTTACGCTAAAGCTGCTCCATATCAAACACATGGTTTTCTGATATCCTTGTGAGGTCCATGGTCTCCTATGGCAGCAGCTCTGGGAGTCACAAGCCTCGCAGGCTTTTCTCACCACTGTCGCAGCAGCTGTCGCTGTCCGAGGCTTGTTTACACAGGGCTCCACATTTGCTATTTAATGTGTTTATATTTCAGCTCAAATGTCAGTAGGATTTCTTTTTAACAGTGGTAGATTTAATTATTTATTATTATTATTTGTTCTTTGCAGTGTAAACTAAGGTCAGTGGCTGACGCTGTTTGGTGTTGGGCTGATAACGTTGGTAATTCTGGTAATGAAATTACCCCCTTTCTGTTTGCCAGCGTAGATCTGAATCTACAGCCTGGAAAGATAAATACAATGCAGTCGATTAACGTGTGTGTGTGTGTGTGTGTGTGTGTGTGTGTGCGCGCGCTCACATGCACTCATGTCCAACACGTCACATTTGAGCCTGACATTAGTTGCAGGCTCCTTGAGAGTTTGACCTTTTCTCGTGCGAGTTGATAGGTCCACTAATCTTTCCAAGTTTGAGCCGCTGTAGGTTGCCTCCTCTGGGTCATCGAGCTAAGTGACAAGCCATAGGTTGATGGAAAATCCATAGTGTTATTGCCATACATTACTTTTATTTGATTGGGCCTGTAGTGAGCATAATGCAGCGCTGAGGCGGGTGCTGGGGGAAGTAGCAGGGCTCCGTCAAAGTCTAGTGACCGCTTGTAGACCCCCCCACCCCCACCCCCCCAGCACCCGGTGACATTGATGCATAGCCTCCCCCTGCCATCTTTAGGCCCGAGCACTGTGAGTGCTTGCGAGCACTGTAAATCACTCAGTGCTATTGATTTTTCCATTAGAGGTCAGCCACTCTGAACACCACTGACGGGTGCTCACAAACACCTCGCCATGTTTAAGGGACGTAACATGAGGTCATGTGACTCCAGGAAAGTGGATCGTACAACTTTTACTTTACATATGGAATCACTCTTTATATGCAGTGGCCGCTCAAATCCTTACTGTTTGTGAGCTGGATTGCAGAGCTTTTTATAAACAGTCTAAGGTTCAGAGTGAAGCTGGGAAACTTTGTGTTCCTCCTACCTGGTTTATCTGCAATGAAGATATAGTCCATGTTTTGCATGAAATGAAACTGAATTAGTTTTTATTAATGTTCACATGTGGTTTATTTATATTTCAATAGTTTACTTAACTGCTGTTATATTTTTGATACATTGTTCATACTCAAGTTCACAAATTTTCTAAATAAAAGCTCTGTAATTCAGCTCAATATGAAGCATTTCAGCAAAAGAAAAGATTACATTGTACTTTTGCTTTGAAGACAAATTGCCAAACAGGAAGTGTTTCTCTGAATTGTGTTCCCAAGATCAGCAACAGCTACACCCCTCAATGTTTTTCTCAGTCCGATATGGGGAAATGAAAATAATATAATTATCCAAATCAATCCAGCAGCGATTTTGAATCAGGACTTGAATCCCTGACCACTGCTGCAGTTTATCTGAGGATGTAGAAGAAGACATGTTCAACACACTGTCCCATCCCAACTGACTGCTACAGAGCACTGGTCGCCTGCTGGTTCAATTTTGCCCAGTGTGAGTTCGATTCTATGAACGGTTTGAGATATGCTTTCCACGGACAGACTGACAGACGTTTGTAGATGCAGAAAACATAATATACCTGCAATTTTATCTTAATACCACCTTTTTTTCAACTTGACTAAAACAGCCTGTATCCTGCACACGTTGTAATGTGTGTTGCTGACATGTTCCTGGAGCCGAGGAGTTGTTTTTGCGAGTGATGTGTCAGCAGAGGTGGTGACGTGTGAGCATCTGTCACACCCTGCTGTACATACACACAGAGCTGCAGGCACATCCCTGATGGTGGATGAACAGGGGCCAGAGCTGTGCTTGTGGAACAAGCTCACTAAGTGCCTCCTGCCTACATTAGCAAGGCACTTTGTCTTGTGCAAATACACGGGCATGTCACACAGCTGAGTTAGGAAGAATCGCAGAGGCTTTTGCTCTCGGCTGAATAATTCAACTTAAGTTTAGTTTATTATGAGCCCTTGGGCTGACTGTAGTGTTGTTCTGGCTGTTATGGATGCACTTGCAGTGAATGGGCCTGTTTGTCACTGTCTATCTTTTGTAACCTGGTGTTTTTCTCTCTCTGCCCTCACAGACAGTCCAGTCACACAAGCCTCACTTCTTAGCAGTGCACTGTCAGGAGGTGGGCGGGAAGAATTACGAGGCGTCCATGTCACACGTGGATACTTTTGTCAAGTAAGTTTGTACTAATTGTTTTGACCATAATCATAACAACATAATGAAAACACACATCTACAAACTAAACAGGAGTAGACAGATTTTCCACTGAGGGTACTACTCCCCCCACTGGTTGATTGAAGCTGTACTTCAGCGCAGCAAACATTTATTATTATTATTAATAGTATTAGTAGTAGTAGTTTTAGTATTGTAAATGTATTTATAAATGTGATGCGACTTGACAAATGTAGATTTTTTTGATGGGCTTGATTGACACACCCTGATATATCTTTAAATAAATAAATACATTTTATTTGTAAGTCTGAGATTCTCGGATGAAGAGTGCCACAAGTACATAGTTAAAATCAAAGTCCTAAAACTCAACTCACCTAAAACTCAACTCATTGTTCTGTGTGTGTGTTCTCTGTCCATCAGAGAGCTTTTGTCCAGTGATACCATGAAGGAGTACAGCAGAGCCCGCATCTACCTCGATGAGAACTACAAATCCCAGGAGCATTTCACAGTGAGTACTGTCTCATACAAAATTCTATGAAAAGAACATAGTAATGTCGAGAGTTTGAAAAGTTGAAAGGGTGAATTATTGGCACCTCAACACTGATTGGATTTTTAAGTTTGTGAAGATTAGTTTTCTGTGTGATTTAAGCTAATTGTAGAAGCCGTTGTTTTATTCAAGACTCCTCAGCCAAAACAGATCATATCAAATGTATTAATAAAAAATTTTTAATTTCTGGACTTGAAGCTGTTGGTTGACGCAAAGAAACGCTACACACAGATGTATCATGAGATCATTACACACAGAGAGGTATTGCATGTAGTAAATGTAAGTGAACTCAAGACTGATCTCATGAGTTGATGAAACCTGATAATGTAATGTGCCACTTTTCATTCACGCTGCAATGGCAGCAAGTGGCCACACGATGGCAGTAGACACCTGGGAATAATTCAGGCCTCACCTCTGAAGTTAAAACTTAAGTTTAAATATCTTTATGAAGATAGTAGTGCCATTGTAATAAGACAATTTCTTAATTCTTTAAAATTACCTTGTGAGTTCTTATTACGAAAGCTTTCAAATACATATGCAGTTGGTATTAAATTGCCAAAAATACTAAATATACAATAAATACTTTAGGCAATTCAACTCAAAACAAATGCAAATATATGAACGTGTCTATTTTTGTAAAATAATTCTTATTGTCCAGTTGTGGAATAATGTGTTACCCTGATACATATTAGGCCACCATATATCTTCAAATATATTATATAAATATATCAATGATTCCTGTTAAACTGACACATCAACAAATATTACAAATATTTATGAACATAATATAACCACTTAGGAAAGCATCTTTGTGACAGAACTTTTAGTGTTGGCGATTGGCCCCTTGTCGTGTAATGTCCCACAGTTTAGCTGCAGTCTTTAATGTCGCCTCTTGGTGGCGCCAGATACTCAATCCGAGCAGCACCCACTTCAACCCTGTGCTCATCGAGTGGATTACAACAAGTGTGGATTTAAGTGTAGTTTTATGTCTGATGCTCGATTGACACACTGCATATCCGATGATCTTCCGTGCGTCCCCAGGTGATAATGTAGGGGGGAAAGGACAGTAGCACAATAAACTCAACAGCTCCTGGTGTGGATCCTGGTCCAGGTTTTTTCTGTGATCACTGAGTCATAGTCGCTTGTGGTTCTCCTCCATGTTTTTGGCCTTATCACCACGCTACGCTGCACCTCTACAAACGCTCATAAATCACAGCACCCACCGAGTCCCATTTGCTCTTTTCAAAAAAATATTACAAACATTGGCCTTTAGAAAATATAATTATCTGCCATTCCACATAAGCTCCCGCTAATATCCCAGCATCATGAGCTGTTTATTTAATGGTGTTTGTCTATAGATTAACCTTTTTGTTGTGTTCTCATTTTCGTCAAATAGAGATGGCAGTTTGTGCGTCTCTTTGTGAGGCAGCCAGTGGAAAGAGAAACATCTGATGTGCTTTCTATGATGTTGATATTGAAATCCCGGCAACAGTAAATATGAAGAGACTCTCCAGTCTTTCTCACACAGGGCTTGCCATTTAGCTTTGATGACATCACCCATATTTGTTTTCTCAGTCTTCGATTTTTTTCTCTCCCCCCTGTGCTCCGGGGATAATTGTTTGTTGTCTGCCTCGCCTGTCAATTTTCAGATAATGGAAGTGGGAACACTTTTTCTGGGTCCAGAGCTTCCACTTTGGATGAGTGTGTGTTTTTTGTTGCGTCTTTGTATGCAGTTTACGTGTGTGTGTGTGTGTAGATTCTTTGGAAGCCTCCAAGTGAATGTTTTGGGAGTGTAGTAATGTAGCGAGTGCGTGGTAAAGGCCTGTCACAGTGTCTACATGCCTGCTCAGTGTGAGACTGTGTTTGAACTACATCCCTGCGTCAGAGGAATGTGATTGATAAATCAAAGTTTGAAGTTCGGTTATGAAAGAATCTCCTTCTGTTTTACAACGGCAATTAAAGCTGGAAATTAGTTTATCAGGTAGATGATCGAAACAAACTGGATCAGTTTCTATTTTGATTTAATTTCAAAAATGACCAAAAGCTGGTCAAACAGGAGTATGTCTTGTTTTTCTTTTGTCTTCTATTACAGAATATTTACTCTCTTTTGCCTGCTGAATTGTGATGGCTTTAGTGTTTTCATTCATTTTATGAACCAATGATTAATGGAGTAAATACAATTTGAAAATAAATAAATCACTCATCCAAACTGTGATTTAAATTTGAGGAAATGTTAAAAGCCATCCGTTTGAATTGCATTTCAAAACCAAAAACAAAGATGAGCAAAAATTGTCCTGAAATTAACTATTTTATTATTTGTTGAGTAAAAACTGTTAATATTTGAAATGTGACTGATTTCCCCTCAAATCCAACACTGCTGTGTACAAACTCAAAGAAGTTTGAAATTGTTTGCCTTGTTTACTCAATTTCCTCAAAGTATACAGGCTGATAACTTGTTGGTGCTGAAATGCTGCATGTGGCACCATGATGCTGAATCTGAACAGGCAGCTGGAGCTCCTCCTCTCCTCCCAGAGGAGGGCAGCGGTGATGGGGGAGAGCTTGACTGACACGTCCCCCCTACGGCTGAGGCCGGGCCCGGTGTTTTACAGCCTTGTTAAGGTATACAGCAGGTAAAATGTCAATTAGGAAGGCCCGCCCTGATAACTCAACTCCCAATCCACTTGTTCTTGGCCATTAATATTTATCGTGGGCCTGGCCCGGGAGCTGCCGCAGCCCCGTGTCATCTGCAATGATGTGCCCTGATGTTAGCGTTTCCCGACGCACGCTCGCACTCTGGTGTCTGTGCAGGTTCACGGAAACGCCTGCAAACCTTCATGCGCAAACACTCGCCTGCCACACACAGTCCAATCAAGCAATGCACATACACAGACAGTGACACACCGCGGTGCACGCTGCCTCCTCGGCCCTCAGTTGTTCCAGGGCATTTTAATGGGAAATTAAAGGCATCCCTCATGTCAGTGGTCTGCAGGACAGGAACGAGAGCCGCAGCAGAGGATAAATCAGGCTCTGCGGCTTGACAGGACACCGCTGTCTCCTTTTAAACCGTGCCTCGGTGCGTGTGTGTCTGTGTGTGAGAATGCATGTTTATGTTCTTGCAAACATTTCCAACCTCGCAGACAGCGTCTAAGTGTCCGAGCTCTTTGTCCTGGCTAATTTGTGGATCTAATAACACTCACATTCAAAGTTCAAATCAAGCCTCCGTGCGTGTCAATGGTTTTTCATTTCATTTTAATGGAGTCCGAGTCTGATGTTTGAATACAAACTACAAATTGTGAAAAACGTTGAATGAAAACCAGGTGACAGTCAATTGATTGTGACTTAAAAGTTTGGATTTTTTAGATTATAGTGTGTTTGCATGTAAAACATTGTTTTGAATATTGTAGGTATAACTTTTAGGCTGCATGTAAACTTAATTTTACTTTGAATTTAATCAATTTCATATATAATGAAATTTACTTTAAATCACAAAACCACTTCTTTATATAAGGATTTTAACAATTCAGTCATAGTAAACAAGCTCTCCTTAAATTATCAGATTATTAAATAAGAAACAGGATGGCACACAGATTTAATTTGTTTATAATCTGCAGTGCAGAAAAAATTAATGAAGGGAAAGAGAGGAGAGCAAAAGAAACAAAAACAGCAGAAACACACATTTGAAACTTGATGGGAAACTCCTCAATGTTTTGTACAACTTGGTTCTTTTTCAGTACTATTCAAAACAACTCGGTTTAGAAGTTTGTACATAAAATATTTATATTAACCAATTTCTTTAAGAAAGCCATAGGGTTGATAAGAAAAGCACCTTCCAAAGCTGCCAATTTTCTAGAATTCAGAATATAAGAACATTTTTAAAACATAATTTATTTTTCTCAGTTTGTTGTTACTTATATGCTATAGCAGCATATTGTGATTTAAATTTTTAAAACTTTGGCGTGACATCAAAATATAAATAAGAAGCAAAACATCAAGCAATAATACGGGCAATGATAATTTAGAAATTGTGTCATCAGAATTTTACACTTGCACAATTTTCTGAATTGTGGTTTCGAGTCTCAGAACAGAAGGTGAACTGCTTCATATTTTATTTGCATTTGAATACTGATACCAGTCTCAGCAAGTGGTCAAAGACTTATTTCCTCAAGCTGTTGAGAAAAGAGAAAAACCCAAATATTCATTGAGGATGCCTTTAAAAAGTTGCTGGTTTGATAGTGAGTCTATAGCCTCTTAATTTATATTTAAGGCTTCAACAAAATCATTAAGGATCAGCCAAATGCCTAATTATTTATTTATTTCTTTTCTTGCCTTTCCTGCCTCCTGATCTGTGGTCAGCGGAGCAGCGCTGTCACTCGCTGCCAGCAGCTCGGCCTCACTCGGCTCCGGAGGCAGCGTGCTGTAATGCAATCATCAGTACCGCTCTGCTTGGCCAGGAATTTATGAACACTTAGTGTCCCTCTGTGCTGACAGGGACTCGGCGTGAGTGTGTTTACCGTGTTGCCCAGAAATATGTGTCACCCACGTTTAACGCCTTTTTTCCCCCCCTCGTTCTTTCTTTTTAATGTATCTCGTCCTCCCCCTGTTCCACCTTTTTTTTTATGATGAAACAAATCCAGGTTGCATATATAGAGATTATATACTTTCCGGAGAGAGTGGGGTCATAGAGGAGGGGTCTGTGTACAGTCTGTTGGTTTTACACACAGAGGTTAACTAGCAGGAGCAGCCCTCCTCCTCCTCCCTCCTCCAGCCCCCCCGCTCCGTGTTTAAAAAGACCGCAGCAGGCATATAAAGCAGGTTAAAATATTGCAAACTAAATCTAAGAGAGCTCTTATTTCAATATGGTGAGAAGTACGGCACCGACTGAGGCCACTTGAATGGAGTAGATGTCAGCTCGGTAATATCGCCGGGCCATAACTCTCCTCGGCCATCACTCATGCTCTCGGGGCAGACCTAAGTGCAGACACACACGTATACAGCGAGGAAGCCTAACCCACACATACACACTAGCACGCACACAGCAAAGAAAACACACACACACGTGCACACGCTCTGGACATGTGTTGAGCGACAATCAATGAAACTGCCATCAGACTTGAGTTATGGGGTAGAGGGAGTGGGTGCCCCCCCCCCCTCCGTGTGAAAATATTTTGACTGAAAATGTAGATATAATTAATGGATTGTGTAAAGAGGTGGAGAAATTGATGCATTTATTACGAGGAGTCGGATCTGTAGAACTGAGCCTTTTGCCCTCCTGGATCATCACTGCACCGGGCTTTGGACTGCACTCTCACACACACACACACACACACACAACACACACACACACTTCACACAAACTCACACCACGCGTCTCCCCATAAACAGAGCTCTGATAAAGTGTTTAACTGTGTGTGTGCGTGTGTGTGTGTGTTTTGATGGGATGTAGCCGAGGGAAGTAAATCAGTTGTGTTAGAGGTGGAGGTGTTGTTGTCCTGTTGTGGAGGGTGCGGTATGTATCTGTGTGTGTGTGTGTTTGCGTGTGTGTGTGTTTGCGTGCAGGGGTGGGGGTCCACAGATAATGATGTGATTCCAGCATGAGGCGGGCTGGGTGTACCTCGCCACCGTCCATTATGATGTGCGGCCCCCAGCCACCGAGGGGGCAGAGTGAAGGTGAGCCTGTCATATCGATCTTTTTAGTGCTAAAATATGAGCCACTTTACTCTGCTCCCCGGCGCAGTGATGTGAAAAATAATAACTCGGACCCAAATTAAAAATATTGATCGCTTAGGAGGTGTTGAGAGCAAATAAACACCCTCTGAAGGATTTTTATCCCCCCCCTCCACAGCGTAGCCCTCCCCTCTCCTCCGTCTTGTCCCTCCCCGCCCAGCCAGAGGACCGGGTCAGGGATGGTGGCGAGCTGATCTGTGTAAACATCCCACCATCTTGTTGCTGAGTTGTCTTCATAATACAACTCAGCCTCTTCATGTTTTTTTATTGTTCACGGACACAAATCAACAAACAACCATCTTTTCAGCTACTCTCTAACGCTGATTGATCGGGTTTTGACTTCATAATCTGCCATTAGCTCGGCTCTATTTAGGTACACCCCCCCACCTACACACACACACACACACATCCTCCTCCCTATAGAGTCATAATTTTTTGCACATCCGAGCTTTGACTTTTTTATTCCCTGCCGCGGTAACAGATGAGCTGACACGGGGCCATCAAACGGGTGGGAAAACAATTGCCACAAGGTTAATTTTATTGCCTGCTCCATGCATTTGTGAGCAGGCGGGAGGTGTCCTCTGCCCGGGTCCTGATGAATGGTCGGGCCACTCGGGCAGGAATGAAAATGAGAGGGGAGAGGCCAGGCGCGGGGAGCCCGAGTCCTGCCGCTCCCACCTGAAATTGAAATTTTTCTGACATGCCCAGAATTGGTATTCTGATATATAAGAGAGGAGATGTTCCATTTAGTTTGATGATGAAAGCCGTCGTGTGTCCCAGTCAATTGCGTTTTACGACACCCGCTTTGCCTCGTACAGCCGAGGAAGGTTAATATCCACACATCCTAAATGGCAGATGCCAGATTGTCCAGAGTCTGAAGCACAATAAACTATTTATGGTATCTAAATGCTGCCGTAATACTTGGCCGTCCTGGTCGCAGCATTATTGATTGTGCACAAGGACGTTTGTTCTGTTTTGGGGCCAAGGCGCGATGAATAGATATTTGATGGAGCGTGGCGAGTGGGGCCGGGCCTGTATCGTCTCAGTGCTGTGTCAGTGGGGATGAGTGCCAGGCATCGTGGAGAGTCACATGCTGCCTGTTGACATCAGTGAGAGCGAGCGGGGCCCGAGCTGGCGATATCACCGGTTCCCCACTTGAGCCGGGTCCTCCCGCTGAAAGCTCCCTCCTGTCTGCTGGCGTCAGGCCCTCACTCTGTGTGTTAGTGTGTGTGTGTGTCTGTATGCCTGTGTGTGCTCATACGTGTACGTCTGTGCGGCATTACTGATATAGCGCTATCGCCGGCCAGCACTTTGTCCATACATATCGATTCTCCCTCCGCCACAGGCTATAGCCTCTTCATTTGCATGGCCCAGCCGACCCGGCAGTCCGTGGCCATTATATTCCCATTAGCTAATCTCTCAGCTTTGATTTCCATAATCCTCTGTCTATTGAGAGCCCTCACAGCCCCACTCTCCAAGGAGAAAAAAGACCCCCACTCACCCCATCCCAGTCACTTAACTCCCAAAACCTGCACAGCAACATGCGTCATACACAAACATGCATTTGTTTATTTGAACACTGCAACGATGCCTTGTGATGCATTATTGTGTTTTATTCACAGTAGGGAAAGTTTTGAAATCTTTCACTCGTTTACTAAGTTAAACTAACGATATCACACTGGAACAATTTTCAATTAAAAATAATCAAATCAATTGTCAAATAAATCCTTCTTAAGCTTTCCTGAAGTTAATAAAAACAACAGCAGTATTCTCTATAAAATTCTACAAAATGTACTTTCCCTTAAAAATACTCATTATGACCTTTTAGAATGTTATGTTATTATGAATACTAATAACATTAGTGAATCGTCTATCTGGATTATTATAAACGATGCTTTAGGACGTAGGCAACATTTAGATTTTTAACTTTAAAGAAAACATGATGCGTTACTCAGTTGTCCTGCACTGCTTCTTCTATTTTTAGTTTGTGTTTATTAGCGTCCGGCTAACAAGCTTAGAGGTGCATTATTGCCACCAAGTGGTCTAGAGTGACTACACTCATCGTGGGCTCTTTCAGTTTCATTATGTTCCGTAGGGAGTGTCTGCTGAGTCAAGTTTGAAACCGAGATTTCCGTTTACAAGTCCTTATTATCAAACCACTTTCAAACCGGACCAAAGTCACTGCAAAGTAACTAGTAACAAATAAATACAGCTAATTAACTAATGAGTCTAACTTCAATCTTGATTCCTAGCAGTTTGAATTTAAACTTTAGAAAAAAACTGCAGCTCAGTAAACAGAAAAACATTTTTGTCCTAAATAAAGAGAGTGTGTTTTTCCTCTCACATGATTTGTATTGAAAGATCATTAGGAAGTAATGTCCTTACATCTAGAATCAACGGTAGGAATGACTACTCTTTCACCTTAATGTGCAAGTTAGTATTGCATTTAAATACAAATTATAAAGTGTGATTACTTAAAAATAACCTTTTATTAGTACAACTATTTACAATAGACTTTAATCATCATTCATATGCTTTACAGTATTTACCTAATTTATTGTTCTCACCTTTGAGATATACATTTCAAACCCTTGTGATGCTAAGTATTCACTTAGCATCATTGATTTTAGTTAAATTCATACTCTGAAACTCCCAAGTGCAACAGTTTGCTGAAGGGCACCTCAGTATTGTGATGAGGGAGAGACGGGCACGGCTCTGAAGGGTACACTTCTCCACATGACTATGTTAGATTCACTTTACTCAGAGGGCTGGACGATTTAAATATTAAGTGTGGCCAACATTTCCACAGGCACCAGCAATGAGTTTCACTGAGTAGACGTGTATATAATACTGAGGGAGGGATTTGAGGGGTGTTACTCTCCTGTTTAGCTGCGCATGTTTAACCCTCTAGACCAGGGGTTTTCAACTGGTTTTGTCCCAGGGACCACCATTCTGACTAGAAAGTAATCTGCAGCCCACTGAAGTGCGTGTATGTGGATAGAAGGAAGTTTTAACATTTGGTTTTCCATGTTGGTTTTATTTAAAAACCTTAAACAAATCTGGAAAAATCTGTGTAAAAAAACAACAAAAACGGTTGATTTTCAGTGCTTAAGAATTGAAAACAAAATTAAAATGCAGTTTGTAGTTGTACTGCATCTCAGAACCATATGTACGTCAATATATAACTTTTATGCCTTAAATGTACAGACATGTAGCTGACATGTTGAGAGAACGTTAAAGTAACGGTGATCAATAACAACCAACATAAACTGGGGCTACAACTGAAGAGGGAAGATGACAGATGAAGTAATGCAGAATATGTCACAAATGATAATCATACAATATCACACAAACAATTGAGGCCTACTTAAGTTTAACCTCATGGTCAACAGCACCTTTATATTATTTAGACATATTTTAGTAATCTTGAAATGTGTTGAAATATCAAAGCGAATTTCGCGGACCCCCTGCAATGCCGTCGCGGACCACCAGGGGGCCACGGACCCCCGGTTGAAAACCCCTGCTCTAGACTAAAAACCAATTGCTTGTTCGATCACCAGCACTTCAACCAATGGGTTGACGCGATGTGGCTCGGCTGTCTGCAGCTCACACACTCACCTCCCACGTGTCCATCCACAGGAGCATCCTCTCCTCCTCTCCTTGAGGAGACTTCCAGTGTGCCAGTACAAATTGACCTTAATCACCCTCAGCAGAGTTTTCTCAGAGCGATAGATTCCATTGATCAAGAAGAACCTAGCACCTACCGCCCACCCTCCACCCTTAACACCCCATCCTGTCCAAATGAGCTGATAATTAATAAGGGCTGGCTCTGCAAACACCAGTCAACAGACAGCATGATGGATCGGACAGCTCTGGATGCAAACCAATACAATGCCAAGCTTCTCTCCGGCCCCCTGAAAGGCCCCTGGGTGTCCTTTACCCTGCGTGATCAGGCATGCACAGGAGCACCCCACCCTGCTAATTAAATACCCACACACTGCCCTTGTTTTTCAGCCGGGATGCTTTCTATCTGTTCACTATTGGCATGTATTTAATAATTCATGGAGCTGCATCACTGAGGACGTGGCTCAGGTTTTGCACTTAAGACTGTCAGCTACATCTCGTAGATTAAATAGCTCACAGTTCTCAGTGTTCGCTGTGCTTACAGGGAAGTTATTTAACCCATTAAGACCTAAGGTGCTGAATTAAAAAAAGAACTACAAAAACCTTAGTGTTCTTTCTTTCTATTTCTCTGCCTCTGTAGCAGATAGTGACATGAAATTAAAAACATTTGATAGCTTTAACGTTTGACTTTAGATGTGAATCATTGCCACTTCCCTAAACTTAAGTAAAAAGGTTAGGAACATGGCCTGGATCTAAATCTTCTCCATAGTTATTTTCATGATTGTTTATCTCAACAAAACACTGCTGTAATCTGCCTCAGCAGAACTCCCGTCTCTTAGATTGTCAGCCACTGAAACAATACATAAAAAATGTTTTTTCTGGCAAAACAAACAAATAAAATACATATCCCATAGTACATTTCGTCTTTATATGTCAGGGAATCAAAATGTGTTTCATCATGATGACATTGTGTATTAGACACACATGTTTCATCCGGCTCTAAAGGTAGAAGCTCGCTAACGTTTCCCCAGGTCTTAATGGGTTAAATGATTCTGCTTTTGCTTCGGATTATATGTTTCTAAACCTGCACCTACATCCTAAATGCCGATAGTGTACGATAAAGATGGTGCGCATTAATAATAATTATCATTCAGATGATTCTCAACATTCATCTGAAGCAGTCGCACCACTGTGGGACATTTGCTGCCGAGCTGCCAAATAACTACAGCTCCGGGCGATTTCCTCCGACTGTCACTGAGGTGGTTGGACAGCAGTGACAACAGCATCCGAGTTATCCCGTGTCCTGACAGCTCTCTGAACGAGCCCAACACTGACGGACACTTCCACGACTGACGCACACCTCTAATGGCTAATGGCTCCTTTTTTTAATCGCTAGCCTTCCTCTTAATTTGTCAACACTTTAGCTGCTGATTGTGAGATATGGGCATTTCTTGTGCATGTGTTAGAGAAAAAGGGGAAAATGTAGAAAGTGGAAAGTGGAAAGTGCAGCTGATGCTTAATGACGTTATGTCCTATCTCAGCAAGGCCACATTTGTGGTAGAAAGTGTGGTTGTCGGGGACCTGTGTGCCCCCCCGATCCGGTGTGACTGGGCGTAATTGGTGAATCTTGTCTAAGAGGAGTTGGAGGGTCCCTGGCTATGGGCTGCGAGCCTGTCATAATAACAACCAACAATGTGATCATTTCATTTCCTTTTCACTTACACATCACCTCGCCTCACATGAGACATGACACACACACACACAGACACACACTCCCACACACACACACACGGGTACAAGGTTAACGTTGGGCCTCATTTATTTCTCTCTAACAATGACTCTAAATAGGCTTTCAAAAGCCAAGTAAGGGGGGGAGACAAAAATAATCAAATCACACAATTACTGCTCAGCCTCATTCTATAGTTAAGTGCATTTTTATTGTGTAACGTTTCTTTCTCCCCGCCACCCTCTCCCGCCCCGTCCGCCCCGCTCTATTTTTCCTGCCTCCCTCGGCAAGCGTTCTCTCCCTGCCACTTCTCATCTAATATGGCCATAATTGGGTTTGGTCGCACAAATCAGATTTCAGCAATTGGGTTATCCTCCTCTGAAATTGGAGAGGTCCCTGGGCTGGCATGGGTGGAGAGTTAATCTGCTTTTGTTAAGCCCTCCTTTTGGTGGCTGCATGCAGCGGCAACATCAGGCTGTGCCAGTTAAAGCGTTTTACCTGTCACTGTGCACATGGCTCGTGATTCAGCCTCCTCTTCAAAAAATTCTAAATTCCCCCCTCACTCCTACAGTAGCCCGGACACATCCAGCCAGCTTCTCCTCGGGCAAATAATGACATTTGAATCGAGCATTAACAGGCTTAATTACTTTAAAATTGTCATTTTAATTTACACTGATATAGTATTGATCACACAAGCAGAGATTAAGGCCCTCAGTGGAGCGGTTGATGTGGAATTAAACAGGGCCCGGTCCTCCTGGGGCCCGCCTGGCCTGTCCTGCTGCAGCCAGAAGAGGAATGACATCCTCCCCCTAATGAACTGCCAGCATGCGCAGACATGAATTTCAGGCCCCACTGGAGAAGGAGGGAAATAATGGGGTTTGGGGAGCCATGGCGGGTTATTCATTCACTGCCATGCACCAATTCTCCTGTGATTCATCCCCATGCCCCCAGACCCCCACCTCCTGTTTGCCTGCCACATCCAGCCCGCCTGACCTTTCTACCGCCTAAGTGTATATATATATCCCCTCCCTCCTCTGGGAGCACCTTGCCCCGTGCCAGGTATCATGTACAGAAGGAGGGAGGAGAGGGAGCAGGGAGGGGGGGGGGGGGGGGACACCTGCAGCGAGCCGGGCAGCCCTCTAATCTAAACATCTCCCCCGGTGGTGGAAGTGCCGGTCCGTGATTCTCCCTCTCATCCCGGCTCACCGGCTCGTCTGTGGAAGACGACACTTTCCTGGGGAATTGATCTCCTCGTTCAGGCCTGGTGTCACGCACGGATGGTTAATATCAAGGGGGGGGGGGGGAATCGTTACATTAAATCCAAGCAATTTCTCCCCTAGTTTGAAGAAAGCCTGTGGCTGCCGTGGTAAGGGCCGCGTTGCAGAGTAATTACAGCTGTAAAAACAACCTCTTGACACCTGTCTCCGATGAACACACTCCACACACAAGTGCTTTTGATGACTGGCTCTTAGTGTGAGGGGCTGATAAGCATAAAGCCGAGGAAGTGAGCAGACACCGTAAGGAAGTCTGCTACACCTGACGTTTAACCGTGAAAATCAATGTGTGACTTTGCCTTTATGCACTATAGTGCGTGATGCTTAAATCTGCGAGATGGTGGTTGGCGATCTTAAGCAAAGAATTGACTTATGTGTGTGAATAGAACAACAGTCATCTAACATGCAATCTCACCCTTTGCAGTGAGTAACTATTGAATACTATATTGTATTATTTCATATAGTGTGACCTGAGTTGGGGTCTAGCATCTTGTTAGAGCAGGTGGGCCATTAATGGTATAGGTGGTTTGATCCTGGTTCCTCGTATCTACATTTGGAAGTGTCCGCATGCAGCTGTTTGAACACTCAAACTGTGTATGGTTAAAGTTAATGTGATATTGCTGAGACTTGTTTTTTACTTGGTTTAAATAAAAAAAGGATAATTTGACCCAGAATAACCCTGCAGATGCTTTCTCTTTAATCTTTGATTGATTTTCCATGAGCATCTAGAAGCAACAATAGTTGCTAACCTCTATTTGGACCAGTCAGACATGTGCTGTTTTTAACATAGTTAGTGTTCAACCAGTCAGCAATCAACAGTGGAGTGTAGGGGTGGGCTTAAATCAATTGATTAGAGTTAATATTGTTTAATGTTATGTCCGACTCATATACTGTGATTTTTATAAATTGTCCAGAAAATAATTGAGAATTTGTAATTTTTTTGTTATTTATATTATAATATAATGGCCAGTTCAGGTAAAATGATACAATTCTACAAATATCAATTCATTGTACAATTACTGCCCTAAAGTATTCCTGTCTGAAGGGTATTGAAGGTAAAACTACAAAAGATGGTAGTATCCAAATGTCTCTCAATACAAATGTATATTATGAGACGAGATAATCCTTTATTTTTCCCACAACAGGGACATTTGCTGCAGTATATTGTGGTGTTGCCCACACACAGCAGTGTAGTGGCAGAAGGCCGTCAAGACAGTCATTTTACCATTTATTGTGAAGAACCCAAAATATCAACACACTGCCTCTCAGATGTTTTGGGATTGTGATGATCCAACCCCTAGCTCGTGGATGGGATATCTTGTGTACATAATTCTGACTCATTTTAGGATAACATGATGAAGTAATGGCATTTTATGTGCAAAAGGTAAAAGATTAGTTTCACTATAACAACATGATGTAAACAGTTATCTGGACATTATTCAGAGTGAGATTGTGTGACTGAATTCCTGCAACTGGACTGGTTGGCAGAAGCATACAATTACTAGGCGGTAATTCTAGTTATTGATTTGCTTTGTTTACGGACAGGTCAATAGGACATGGAAAAGGTCAAGCTGATGGAGATTTTTTTGTGCTCCACCACAAGGTGACTGTAACTTGAAGTAGAACCGGTCATTCCAGTTTAAATATACAATGTTCTTGTACATTCAAACAAATGTTTGGATTTCAAATAAGCAAACCTGGGCAGCAAGTCTCCGTCCCGACTAACGCCTTGTTTGGCCATTTACTGCATTTCCCTGTCTGTCTTCTCTGTCCCTTTTGGAAAAACAAAAGTCTCTCGTACGCATCATGAAACCAGACAGTGATGGATTTGTGGCAAAGTCAAAATAGAACTCAAGCCTGTGCTTGTCCTTGAGCCAGTTGACTACCAGTGTTTCCTAAAACGGCCTTAAAGTCCCAGAGTGGATTGGAAGAGGGGGGGGAGGGATTGTTTGTGAGGTCCTCATTTGATTGCATTACCTACACCTGCATGTCGGGAGGTGGAAGCTATCTTGACGATGAAAGCCGAACAAAACAACAACCTCCTCTCTTTTGGCTGGCAACTCCCCATGACGGATATCAAGATGTCTCCAATACACGTAATGGACTTGGCAAGCCCAGGGTGGCCGGGCCCGGGCCTTCTACTCCACTCTGTTATCCAATCACCTTATTCTAATGCTATTGCATTGTTTAGTCAACCAGCCGTCCATTTACATCAACCCATAACCACACCGCCACACCACAGAGGCACTTAATAGAATTAGCAGGTATTGTGCAGCACATTTTAAACACATAGGCCATTTTAAACACACACACACACACTCAGTCACTCCGCCTCCCTCCCTGGCCTGATGATCCCCCGCTCGCTGTCAGAGTAATGGCATCACAAGCTGTCCATGCACCGCCTGCCTTCCCTATTTAATTGTCATAACTCTGTGTTTTACCCAGCGTGGACAGTTTATTCAGATCTTTAAATGTGTAGCCAATATTGTTGTCATGTTTATGTTTTGTACTACATATTAATAGGTCATAAAGCGCATTTGCTGTGTGATTGAATCATCTTTTACTTGCTCTTCATTAGGAAAAAGGGAGCCGAAGCTCGAGACTGACACAGTCGGTTAATGATAGGGCTCATAATTTCCTAATCTGATTTTGGGGGATGTTTGCGCGTCTGTTCAGTTAGCCAGCATATAAATAGACAAAAATGAAACAGCCACATGGCTGGGAATTTGCAGTCATATGCGCTCCCTTGACCTTGACTGGACGCATTATTTTTCCTTTTCAAACCTCAACACTCCAATGCGATCTTTTCAAACAAATTAGTCTCATATGCTTGCCCCCCTTGTGATTAACCAAGAACAAATTCACATCAAATAACGGCAAATTGTCTTAAGGCCTAATTTTCTAATGATATTAAATGGGGCACGTGTGCGTTTATTTGGAATGACTCATCTCTGGGGTCAGGGGAAATGAGCAATCCCTTTGTCCTCTAGCCACCAACCCCAGTTAAACTATTACCAATAAAAACAGCCGCGCACTCGCAGTCAGAGGGTGTGTCCTGCCCAGTCTAATAACAAGGGGCCTTCCTCCTTCTCCCATTCCTCCGCCGATTGATTTTGGTTAGGAAAATTAATGCAGTCGCTGTGAGGTTCCGGAGGTCAGAGGTAGACGGGCTGAAGCAGATGAGGGGCGGTGCTGGGCAAACGGAAAGGCGACATGCAGCTATGGGACTGCCGGAGCCTGCCTGATGAAACTAAACTGTGCGTTTGTTTGAGGGCGGACTGTGCAATAGCTTATGATGTATTGTCTGTGTTGTTTCATACACACAACCAAAAGCATCTCCTATGATTGCCAAAGAAAATATATAGGCCCATTTATTGACTACAGTCACTCACCCCAATACTGGTTGGGATGGTTGCCCTTGTTTTATCTTTTCATTTACTTTTCATGAGAAATCTTTTCAACCAAAATGAGATCCACAGAAACCTTCATGTAATTCGTGAAACTCACACCATTTGCTACATTTTTTAAAAATATTTACTAAAATGTGTGCAGTCAACCTGATGAGCAGCCCAAACCTCTATCTGACCCCCAGCACACATCCAAGTGGTGTCTTATAAAGGTATAAAGCAAAGCATAACCATATTTCAGAGTGTAATGCTTCCCAAGTGGGAACCAATCTAACACAAAGGGTGCTCCAGTCAGCAGGGTCCCTGCACAAGTTCAAGCCACAAAGGCACCCTGTGTGCACCATGCTGTAGCTAATTACCAACTCATTAAAGAGCCATCTAATTAGATTGGATGTTATGCTCTTTCAGTTAAATTCAGGCTCTTAATTTTAACTGTCTAATTACATTTCTGAAAATGAAGAAAAACACTTTTCAAAGCATGCTTTGGCCTGCTGGAAATGAAGCATTTCTCAGAATGCGGAGCTGCAGAGAACCGAATCGTCTCTGTTTAGTGTCTCCTTATCTTTTGAGTATTTTGAGGCATATATATGTGTTATAAGTTTAAAAGAATATAATGATATTTGTTTCTAAAGAGGATCTAACAGGCTGCTTTCAGCTAAAGGATACCTTTAGTGGCGTCATTTCAGGTATTTTGCCATTAGTGGAAAGTACTCTTTTTTTTATTTCTTTACATCTAGTCACATACATTTTTCACATTGCACTGCAATTAATTGCTGAAATGAGCCTTGATTGATGACTTAACTCAACCAGTTTTTTTTTGCTGCAACAAGTCAAAACATCTGCTCTGCAAATAGTTTTGTGAATCTGACTGATTTAAGAAACAATTAGCCACAAAGCAAGGCTATCAAATTAGCAGGATTTATGTAGCTTTCGTAAAAAGGGACATGACATAGAGCCATTTTACAAACTGTTCTTGTCACACTGACACAGAAGCGAGTAGAAATTAGTTTCTGACCAGCAAATTAAATATGTCATAATGTCAGTTACACTGCATACCATAACAAATCAAGTTAGATGCATCGCAGAATGAGCTAGTGGCTGTTAACATAAAGATGTAACTGCAATACAAATTTCTATTTATTTACTTTTATTTTACTAACAAATACATACAGTTTTCATAGCAATTTCCTACATACAACTCTCTATGAGCCTTATTTAGAAACGCTCAGAACCCTGAGATATACACATAAACAGTAATACAATGAAAATATATTGAGGTAGCCAACCTTAAGTCAGCTATTGTCTATGTAAAGATATAACGGAGTAAAGATGTCTCTAGCAGAGAATTAAGTTGTTTGCCCTCTGTGTGTGCTTGTGTGTATTTCTTATTTTATATCCGGTACACACAACACAGCTGCCCACCACTGTGCTGTTAAACCAGAAACACCAAGGTTGCACCTTATTTTCATCTTGTCTGTGAGAGGGGGGGGTGTGGCAGACAAACAACTTAGTTTAGTCTGAGATGCATGTGCTAGTACAACATCTAGTTGACATGAGAATCTTTCACGTATTAACCAAAACGTAAAAGCATGGAATCATTTAGGACTAAATGTCTGATCCCTCTTAAAACAACGTCTTCGTCTTTAAACATTAAATTGAATCAACTGAACAGAGAAAAACTGCTCTGAAGACAACTCTCATAAAACTTAACAATTAACCCTAGATTCAGGGATAATATAATTTAGTTATTTATGATTAACATCTCACCCCCGCAATATTCACAAGTGACAGTGGAAACCAGGCGTCTTTATTCTATTATGCAGTTACGTTTTTAGTTGGTGCACAAGTGCTGCTCTGCTGAATGTAAATGATGGCTCCTGCAAAGCCGGAGTTTGGTTTGTTCTCAGATGTAACAGATGCATTGCATATTAAGTATTCTCCTCGACTTACTCATGACTCAAGGATACACAATTCAGAACCACCTGGTCATCTGTGGAGCTCTCAAAGGGGGTGGCCCAGGAGACTTGTTGCCGACCTGCGCGGGCCCCTCCAAATCCTCTTTTCCTCCCACATTTCTGAGGGTGTGATATTTACAGGAGAGCAGACGTGGGTTTGCTGCCACTCTCGCCCCTGGCACAGGACCTCTGTTCGCTCACTTCTTAAAGCTGGCTTTTATGAGTAGCCACGGGAAAGGCCGGATGCTGAGATTGTACGGATAAAAAGAAACATCTGCGCAAGAAAAGTCCCCCGTTGTTCGCTCTTTTTTATTTATTATTATAATAATACAATAAGAGGGAAAAACCCATGACATAATTTCTTGTTATCTAAGAAGCTGAGGCTGCATTTACATTTGCTTTTCATGCAGCGTCCATGTGCTCTCAGGGGCGATGCACTGGAGTATAACTAAGCTAGCATGGAGGATATCCAGCCATTTAAATCAAGCCTCTGGGAATTTTACATAACACATCATTGGCGAGCATCGGTTTTTACATAAAGACAAAGAAGGCCACAAAGAGCCACCGGACGGGCTTCTTAGCCTGAGACGAGCTGCTGCGTGTGTTTTTGCAGACTCCTCTAAAGCTTCACGGTCCTGTGGTCACTGTTGTGTTCCAAGAACGCCTCTGCTCATACTCAGACAGCACACAGACAGAAAGCTGCTTATTTTATCTTATACATCCAGGAGGGAAAAATTATTTTTCCTGAGCCTGAACTCAAAACTGAACCCTCTCCTCTGATGGGGCGACTTCTCGTCCTGATCTCCAGAGGAGTGCTCTGCTCCAGTCTCTGAGTCTAAGGAGATACTATAGACCGCCATCAATTGTCCCTGTGCAGTGGAAGCTGTCATATTATATAGATGTTTCACGAGATGGCTCATGATCTAGAGACGATGTTGCCTTCATTTAGGAAGAGTTGTGTTTGTACTAAGGGAGGAGGAAGGGCTCTTGATGCAGAGAAATGGGAACCTTCCTGATAAATTCTTCTCACAAGTGACAAAGTAATGCCACTAAGATGCAGCAAACTAATATATTTCATTATGGGACTCCGCGATAGAGCTGTATCTCATTGGCCAGCCAAGGATGCCACTTTGTCACTACAAGGCCACATGAGCGAGCCACAGGCAGCGTGGGACAGGGACAGAATCAAAGCTGCCGCTGGACAGAAGCTGACTGATTACTTTTCCAGCTGACATCACTGCTCTGACAGCCCTCCCAGCGTCCTCAGGGAGGGAAGAGTTTGCTCAATACAGATTATTTGACATTGAAAGTTGCTTTTTCACCAGTCAGTCTAGCCCAGATGTTGACGTGTATGCTTGCACATGTCCTTCACCTTTTACAAATGCAGTTACATGTAGAAAATAGGTAATTAATTTAAGGCTAGACAATAAGTTGTGGTTTCAGTCAATATGGAGAACTTTTCAAACTTCTTTACGGTCGTAATTCAACCTCAGTGATCAGTTAAAATGATATTGCTTCCATTTTCCCTACAGCCTGTATGATCTTAATCCAATCAGTTCTTTCATAAATGAGGCCACATGAATAGGCGCAATATTAAATCAGATAATATAGATTGATGAACAGTCCTTGACAACATTAGCAGCCTTTCCAAAATGCAAAAAGGGTGAAAAAAAAAAAAATCAATGAGCTCAAAGACCTGTCATTTGCATGGGCCTCTTCCCCTAATGGGAATACTTTTACAGACAGGGAATTACAAGCTGAAATATTCTTTTTGATTATTGGACATCCATAGCCAAATATGATTTACATTAATGAGCGTAAGTATATTAAAGGCATTTTATCCCCCAGCATCCGAAACGATTGAATAATGGCTCTGGCAACCAGGCAGCGGCCTGAGAAAATATGAGAGGAGGTAATGTCACTTTAATTACTAATGGTTACCTCAATTGTTCAGACTTTGATTTTTCATCTTTGGAAACAATCTAATAAGGTAAATATTCATCATCCTCATATCCCCTTTTAGAATGATGATTTTGTCCAGCAGAGACAGCGCAGCTATTTAAAGGAAGTGGACATGTACCATGCCGGCCCCCGAGATCAAAGTTTTATTTGAAGATTGCTTTCAAAAGATAATTTAGCTGTGTAGGAAGAAGAAAGGTCTTTTCATGCCCAATTGCAGACGTCTGATACACTTAGGGTTGAGAAGTTGACCTTGTTAGCCGGGACAAACAGTGTAAAATTCCCCTTTAGAACTATAATTGTCCCACATATCGCTCTTCACTGTTTGTCACTGAGTGAATGCTACATCCTGTTTTAGTACTAGTTGTTCTTGTGTCCTGATTAAATTGTGCGCTGCAGTGTTTTTGACCTGAGCTTTATTATGAAGTTACAGCCGAGCTGTGTGTAAATCATGGGGTTGGGTGACCTTAGAAGTGCTCTGCCTGCTTTGGTAAACTGCTCTAGTCAACTGCAATTCACCAGCACATGAGACACTACAGAGTAGTCTTTGACATTGTGCTGTAATTAGGTTAAAACACTCTATTATAAATGTTATATTATATATAATAAGCATACACAAGGTCCTAATGGCCCTTTTTGGCATTGACAATATATTGTTAAATTCAGCGTAGATGATGTTACATTACATGATGTTTGTAGAAGATTTGTTTAACTGCTCTAGATTAACATTGGTTTAAGTTGTTAAAGTTTTTCATTACATGCAGGAAGATGTTGTACTGCCAGAGGATTAAATAGGAAAGATTACAAATCAGTCAGTATAACTACACTGGTTGAGTTATACTGTTTGTTTCCAGATAACCATGACACGATGACCTTGTCTAGTTGTTGTCTTCTATGTGAACTGATGATCGGCCTTGAAATTTGCAGTGTGCTCCATTTCACCAAACGTTGAGTTAATTTACATTAATGGTTGTTCTTTAGATTTAGTTATAGACTTATTTAGACAATTGTGAATGACGTTACATATTTGACGATCTAATATTTATGGTTGTAAATGTAATATTGTTTGTACTACTGGTGTTCTACAATTGTCTGCTCAGCTTTGTGCTTCCATGAAGCTCTAAAACCTTCTTAAGGAAAAATTTACTTTTCCTTCAAAATAACACAGAAAAAACAAATAAACAGTAAAGATAAACAGATTTTGACAAAGCTGTAGAGACTCCTTGGCTCAGGTTCCAAAAACGTTGATTCAAAATGTTCACGATATCCTCCGACTTTCATTATCGGGTTGGAGATTTAAGGAATTTGAGACACCGGTGATATCTCCCACTATGTAAAGAACACAACACACTGTTGGCAGATTCAAGGCTCCATCACTAGAGGTTTCATAAAAATAATGTCCAGTATAAACAATACAATCATATTAGCTTGTTGTATAGAAGCTACACATTGTGTCTTTGTATCCGGTTGTAGCCTAATGAAAACAAGCTGGAGTTGTATGGATGCAACATTAGACCGTTCCTGCCCCTTAAATTCTCCACCACCAATTTGTAACACAGGTTTTGCGTTTCAAGATTTTTGAGTCTCACAATCAAGCTGATGACGTCATCTGGAATACATCTTTTCGACTTTAAGAAGCTCGCAATAGATTTTATACAACTGTTTCACAGACTGAAAAAAACTCCTTGGCACAAGTGATCTGAATTTAACGTAGACAATTGGTGGACTGGCTGTAAACATTTCGATCGAGGCTAAATCAGGTGCAAAGTCGCACAATTTAGATGCAAGTGACCCCTGATTAAACATCAGCTTTTTGTTTCCTGTTACTTTACCGAAACTAGAAGGAACAACATTGTCGTCTGAACTGACCGGCCTCACCAGCGGCTTCTGCTTTAACTCTTTTCTACCTCTGATCCTGCACTTGACGTGTTTTTGGGGCGTACCTGGGTTAATGTCCAAAGAAATGCCCCTCACCGTGCCTCCATTTAATTTGTTTTAAGCATTAATTCATAGAGACATGCAAAGCACCATTTTATCCAGACTCATTAAGAGGTCAACAGCAGCACAGGCCCCACAGGTGTAATCCCATTTACTTTGATCCTCAGTTTTTATGTCCTCGTTAAAAGCTGCTGAAGTAGCAACAAGGTATTAGTAAATACGCAGCCGGAATATATATGAGCATTAATCATTGCTTCACAACAGAGCACTGCTACCTAAGTGGAAATGGGGGGGATGTGCAATAATCATGCATTGAGCTGAATATTAGACCGGAGACATGTACCTTTCATACCCAGCATGTATTACAAGCACCGCATCCATTTCTTATTGCTTTATTAGAAGACGTTTGTTCAAATAAGCAATCTGAAAATAGCAAAGAGGTGCTATTACAGACGGTAGGGAACATTTTTAACAAAGTTATTAAAGTCTTCCATCTGAATTATGCTGAAGAGGCCAATGATGTGGTCTAGAGCAAAAAGAAAACAGCCCGAGCATCATAAAGAAGCCCTTTTAAAGTCTGAGTCATATCATGTATACGCGTATTCACTTTTGTTTTTTTTGTTGTTGAATGTCATTGCTGTGATGGTTTTATTGCTTTAGACCCCTCTGCCGGGCAGGTTAGGGGAGCGACTGCACGACTGATGAGCGTGGCAGGAAATTGGCAGATGGAAGCATCCATTTCACCGCTAATTAGGGGGTCCAGAAGCCCGCCGACTGACAGGGTTCAACTGGGCAATGTAGTGCCTGCCAGCTCCCATCCCGTGCGCTTTATAAAACGCTCTTTAATTCCCCGGCACAATATCATTAACTTTGTAAGTGGATGAACACAATGGACAAGCAATTTAATTAACTTCTACCATTGAATGTTGGAGGGGAGACTAAATGAAATTAATGCACAATATTTCCCAGGGAGGCAGCCAACCTTGGGAGTGGGTCTGGATTGTTGGCAGGTCAGGCGCTGCCATGGGTTTGGCCAATTATGCCTTGTTTAGACCCATCCATAATATTTTCCTCAAAAGAAAATAAAATCAGTGGTTTTGAGATCAATCACAAGCGCATGTCGCTCTGCATTCTGGGAGATTTTAGAATAATGAAGTGGAAGCCCGGAAACACTCTGCCAGAAGCTTTCCGAGTCGTACAGAGCTGAAATAAATGGATCATAACTGATCCGTGCAGCAGGGGGGGGGTTACGTGAAATAGACCATAAATAAATGGGAAATGCAGCAAATACAGTAGTTTCCGTTTGTGGATCCAGGGAGGACAGTGACGGTCGCTCAGCCCAGATTGAAATATCTGAACAAATATTAGAAGGACACGTTCATGATCCCCAGAGGATGGATCCTAATGTGTTTGATGATTCCCTGACTTTTTCTCTCGAGCACATCAGGCAGGTTGATTTGTGGTCCAAAGTAAGATGTCTCCATGGGATTCGGTTCAGGCATTCACAGTTTACACTGATGATCCCCTGACTTTTTATTTTGCACTATTCATCAGTAGTTCAACATAATTTTTTTTAAATCCTCCTCGCGTACTGATATCAATGAATATATTAATTAAGTCTTATGAAAAAAAAGCCAGACAATAACATACGTATAATTATTTTGGAATGTATCGACAGTGGATGCATTTCTAATGTGTAGCAGGAGTTTTACAGCCTTGGAGTTCTGCAAGTGTGATTATAGGATGTGTAAACATATAGCAAAGATGCAAATATTATAACAGTATCACAGCGTAAACGGCCTTATCTGTTTATATCAGGATGCTACAGGTCAGTTTCATCCACTGCAGTTACAACGCCAGTTTAGGCCTGTTGGGGAATCAGAATGAAGGATCGACCTTCTCTGTTTTTATTGCAAGGGATCAGTTCTAGTCCTATTTTGCAATGTTAACAAATTTTTAAGCAAGGTTTTCTTGAGGTCCCTCAAAGGGGCCACGGAAGAACATTACGGGATTAAGCTAACTTCATTCCTAATTACTGTGAAATAAATGACTACATGTATGGTTCCTTTTACTGTGTTTCAAGCCGTTATATTTATTCCCTCTGTCCCTACCTTACGTACACCGTCCCCCCTACACACTCACACATACACATACACATACAAACACACACACATTCACACACGCATGCACACACACACGGACACACACACACCCCAGAGACAAGAGCTCCTTCAGGACGTGACGGATGGCTCCAACAAACTTGTCGCTTTCAAATCACAGGAAGTGACAGAGGAAGTTTTAATGAGAGTTTTGTCTGTGTATCCAGTCAGGCCTTCCAGGCAGCCGATGAATAATAGACACTGTGGCTCAATACTCTGAATACTCAATCAATGGCACTGGGAGAGGGCCTTGGCAAACACATATGGCAGCCCGGGGTGGGCGGTGGGCTCAGGAGGGGTAGAAAATACTGGGGCTTCTCCATCTGTATCTCTGAAAAAAAAGCCCATCTCTATTGATGCCGCTCACTTTTGTGCTGGGGTGTTTTCCTTGCTGGGGATGACAAACAGCCTGTTTGTGCAGTATTGGAGGTTTGTGCATAGAGGCTCCAGTGAAGGTGCTCCTTTAGCCCCGGCCTCTGCATATCAATGGCTCCCTCACTGGGACATAGGGGACTGATCCTGAAATAGATATGTGGATTCTTTCATTCAGGAGCTGTCGTCAGAGCACATAGTGAGCTGTTCCATTGTCTGCTGAAGGATTCACCTTTTACACTTTGAGTTGGAATACGTGGAGACTTTTGCCGTGTGTGAATGCCGGTCTTAGCTGACTAATGAGGATATTGTGAATCTATTAGTCAGAGATTTTGTCTGTGCAGCCTCCTGCTCTAAGCTGTTTGGACATGGAATGTTTTTGTGATGTATCGCAACGCAATTTCTTCATGACAGCATATCTGATTGACCTTTCCAATAAGACCGTGTGTGTGTGTGTGTCCGTGTGTGTGTTTATGTGGCGATGTATCTATGTGCAGGTTTATGTGGAAGTGTGGCTTCACTTGTGATTTGACAGATGAGGAGACCCCAGGGAATTCTGAGCAATGAGATATAAACTGGGAAACGGCCCATTCTGTCTCCGCTGTAGGAGGCGAAATGCCACTGAAAACCCAGAGGAGGTATTTCTCCGAGGTGCCTGTAATGAACATTGTAGCCCACAGGCCGAAATCACCATGATTGCAGTGCAAGTATCAATTCAAAGTTAAGACTTGTTGAAGGATAATTGAGGTTTATGGCAGCTTGAGTATAGTAGTATTCATAGGTCTGGTGATTCATCTTGTCTAAAAAGACTTAACTCACCAAGTAGTTGCTGAGACTACTTGTACACTTGCATTCAGACTCTCAGTCGAATCATAAACAGAAGCCCAGAGCAAATCGTTTTGCCAAATTTATAAAATAATAATTTACTTTTTGAATTTATTTCTCTGAATAAGTTTACTTATTAGATTAAATTCATTTATATTCTAGTAAATAAAATGTCCCTTATTTGCTAAAAACAAGGCATAAATCCCAAAGTTCCAAAACTGAGAGACAACCACTTTAGTAGAGGACGGAGAAAACCAACTAATATTCACATGTGAGAGTGAGTTTTTGGTACTTTTGCAATAAAACTATCGATGCCACTTTATTTTATATTGATTGACTAATAGATTAATAATGAAAGGAAAATACATTTATGAGGGATTATAAAACATTTTAAAAAGAAAGGAATTGACACCTAAAGCTGCCGTTTAAGGATTTATGTGCCTGTGACCTTTCAAGCACGAGGCTCTTCCTCATACTACTGATAAGGAAACTCTCCATCTTGAATACCCACAATCCATTTTGAACAAATCACAAGTTTCAAGGAGGGTTAATGACCAGCATTTCAGGTGCGTTCACTTTGGGTTTTACATCCTGCTCTCCATAATCTGCAGTGTTACAATCTGACTGATCATCTGACTGCTGCTGTTCCTGAATCTGTTGAAATTGTTGTGTTGCCAGAAGTTTTTAGTTAGGTATTGCCAGCATTTTTATTGCCACGGAAAGGTATGATTAAAAATGTCTGGGAAGCCAAACAAAGGTCCAAAGTTCCCCAACTCAAAAATAAGACAAAAAGAGGTGCAACATTTCCAAAAATACTTTAAAAGGTTTTTAAAGTCTTGTATTTAACTTGTTGAAACCTGCAAATACTCACAATATTAAATAATCTTTATAGTCTTTTCTCACAGCATGACATCAGATCCCACATCAGACCAAAAATGCCACCCTGAGCAAAACTAACAGTGCACATATTTGAATTAGCTTTCCCTGCTCTGGTGCTGTTGGAGTGTATCATTTATTTTCCCTATTAAAACCCTCGTTGGACACGCGTTCTCATCGCTGTGCTCCAGAAAGCCATAATCCTGCACTTTGCCAGTGTCCGGGGACAGCAGAACATTAGCCCCTGAAGTTGTACAGTGACACTGTGATGACACTGGAGTGTGTATGTGTCGGCTCTCCTGGGACTGGCCACTCTCCCTCAGCGCAGATTGGAGGTGAGACCTTGAAGAAAAATTATTACTTTTATGTTTGCTTTATGGCTCATTTTTCACATTAGACGCAGAAAATCTATTCAAGGGTCACAGAATTCCTGCTTCTCTTCGTCGGCCAGAACTAATTCTTGCAGCCCCTGGTATCGATAAAGCATTCAGCGGAGCAAAGTATGCAGGCTATGTACTGCAGCTCTCAAGTCTTTATTTTCCACCAGCCAGTCTATTGGGACTTGTTCAGCCCGTATCTGCAGGGGTTTTGGAAATGTCAACTACACACTTGCACAACCACACACGCACACACATGCACACAGAGAGCGAGCACAGTCGGCGTGGTGTCATTGTGCCCTTATCTGGGACCAGTGTGGCCAATATGACTTGTGATAAGAGATAGCATTGCCAGAACGAGTCATAAAACCCCAGCTTTTATGGTGCGGTTATTGTCTTTCTGTCTACAATTATGGTGATTACTCATTTCCTCTTACTTCCCCCCATGGCCCTCATGGTGCACTTAATAGACTGCATTTTACTAATGGAAAATTAAGTAGCCGCCGTGGCAGTGGGGTTTATAAATATGTAAAATATACTTTTAATTATTTCAAGTGAATCTGGCAGCTAATCAATAAGGAGGGACGTGACAAACATACGTTTGACACAGGCCATTGTAAAGCTACTGGTAAAAGATAAGCATGGCCTGTCAGCGCAGTCCGGCCCTAATGAATATTTTGAGCCTGTCATGTAAGGAGACAAATGGATTAATTGCGCCCCGCTAATATAATAGCTTCTTCATGAAGAGTGCACGGGGGAGGCAGAGGAGAGGAGAGAGAGCTGCGAGGTTCTCAACCCTGATGTCAAATAAATATTTATTAGGGTTGAGGGTTAAGTAGATTTTTGCGATTACACGGATAGCCACTTAAGCACAGTTGTTTATCATTTATTTGAAAATTGATTCATGCCGATTTGTTTGATGTCATATTAATTTTATTTTTAGTAGTCTGAGGCAGTGAGGGCATATAGAGGGATCCGCTGCCACTGCAGGAGAGACAGTGGCAATCTGACATTCAAGCGACGCCATTAATCCATCAGTTACTATATTATATATTTATTTTTTTGCAGGCAATCATTATTCAGGAGACTTAAGTCATTATTGTATTAAGTTTATAAGTAGGTTTTGATTAACTCATTGATCATTTTGTTTGATGAAAGTCTTAACAGAGCCCAACGTTAACTCTTTATATTATTATTATTTTATCTCTTCAACAGTTTGAATCAAATATTTACAGGAATTTACAATTTACAACATTACAAAACAGAATAGCAGATCATCCTCATTTGTGCATTGAGTTAACAAGTCAATCTTAATCTATTTTCAATCACTAAAATATATTTTTTTCTTGTTTTTTAAAAGTTTAAACCCAAAGATTTACAGTGATTTACAATTGACAACATTATATAACAGAGGAAAGCTTAAACTCCTCATACGTGCAGTTAGTAAAAAAGATGGTCTTAAACGAATAATGAATTACTTACATTTTTATCCTTTTTATTTTGTACCTTGACTTTGCAGAAAGAAAAACACGCACCCCTGCAATTTAATCTGCAACAGAAAGAAATGCACATCTTTAATTTCCCACGACATATTTCAACCCGGTCATTTTTATTTCACGAGCCACTGAAATATTCACACAAACGCAGCGTTTTGACAAATTGCCCAGTTTTCTCTCTCACTCGCCCCGTTTTCGTATCCATCTCTATCTCCGAGTCTGTTGTCGGCACTTTAAGGTGAAGGAGACCATAAAGACAAGTGAGCACAAATAAGTATAGGGGGCCTTTCCTGGAAGCCATCCCCTCGCAATGGGAAGCTATGACCTTGAGTCCTGTGTTCGTCCAACGCCCCTCTCATATGCAGCACCCCCCCCCCATCCCATCAGCCCGCCTCCCTTCCCCTTGTCTCTGCCGTCGTCCCTCCGAACAGCAGAAGGGATGACGGAGGGAGGAGAGCACGGCGGAGGGTTCGGGTCAGCAGCCGCTGTTCTCATCAATTAAATGTGCGACAGTGTTTTCCTCTGGCTGAACTTATATGTCAAGGAGATGGGCAGGACCTCATGTTTGTGCTTTTGACAAATCAGCAAATGTTTAATCTCAAGATGTGCCGGCACTCATAAATAATGCAGAGGCCGGGCCGGGCCCAAACGGGTCGGAAAGAGAGGTGTCCGTCCCCCGGCCTCGATAGGAAAACACAAGAAAACACTAAATCCTCCCAAATGACGGCCTCTGTTTTCTTCAGACGTCTCCTTCTTATGATCACACCCATTCAAACCCTTTTACTGTACCTAAGCATTACGGGTGTCTCTCTCTCTTCCTTTAACTCCTTCCTTTTAACTCTGTCACCATATTTCTCATCTAACTCTTTGTCTTTTGCCTTGATTTTCTCGCTCGTGTTTTAATTTGGTCACTCTGGTCTTTTATAGTAAAAGTTACTCTCCACTCTGACATTCTTTGAGAGGGGCAAAGGAGACTCAGAATGATCCCTAGGCAAAGGTCTGCTATCTCAAAGACACAGGGGATTGAGCTTGAGCTTTGCCTCCATTTGCCCTAAATGTAAAGAGGGCAACAGAAAGCAGTGTAGTGGACTGTGAACCGCATCAAATCCCCTGCTCTGCACCACTCTCACTTCTTCCCACAGACTTTGATTGGCTTGTCCACCGACTGGGAAAGTTTCCTGATTGTTCACAGGGAAAATTAAGATTTTAAGCCTATTGAAGTCGATCTCTGCTCATTCAAAAGTCCATCTGAATGTGTCCTTTGAAAGCTAAAATTGTTGACTCCCCGCATTAGACGACTCTGAGCCCCCAGAATAGGGGTGTGCTGAGTGTACTGTACTGGGAGCACGTTGCACCTGTTGTTGTGTACTTGATTGTGTGTAGTGCTTGTCGCTTCCCATTGAGTGGAGCTTTGGGTAGTGTGCTGTGGAGTGTGTTAAAGAGTGGTGCACTGCACTCTCAGTCCAGTTTATTAGTCAAGTTTTGGAAAGGTTAAGATCAGGGATCCTAGAAACTGGAGACATTTATTGACCTACGAATTCCACAAATGTCTGTCTGTATGTGAAACCCTCATCTAGTGAACCAGTGTGATTTGGACCCATCTCTGGGTCAAACTGCAGTCAGAGTAATTATTTTGTTTATTTACAATCCCCATTACAGAATGAGACAGACATTTACAGGAGTCGTGGGTGCTGATTTCCTTCATAACAGCAACATTTATAGAATCACTTTCAAAACAAAAGCACAACATTTGTTTAGTTGCTACAATGCTTTTATAGAGCTTAATGACAGATGTTTTATTTTGAAAAGTTGAGAACTTGGGTGTGATGATTATGTCAGTTGCTTAACAGATCTCTGAAATAGCCGACATGTTATGTATGAAAAAATATCACTAGTTCTATAAATCCTTCAAACTTATATACAAACCACACACATGAATAGTAGTACAGCAAATTCAGTTTCATTTTATGAAAAACATTGACTATTAAACCTCCACTGCAGATTAACCAGGTAGGATGACAAAGCTTTGTAACTTCTCTCAGCACCATAGACTGTTTATAAATAGCTCTGCACACAAACAAGGAAAAAGTGACAGTACATAGTAGAACTGTTTGAGAAGGAATAATTCTGAAGTAGCTCTGTAACATCAACACAGGACAAGAGAACAGGCAGGTTTTAAAAACGGGCACTGCACTGGTGATATATAATGTACATTGGGAGGACATTGGAAATTTTGCAATAAGGGTAGAAAATGTTTCATATGGAGAGTCTTCACCTGGAAAGTGGTTTGATAAATGTCTCGCAAATCCAGTAAATAAAAAAATAATTAATGTTTTAGAATAAAAGGGAGATTCAGAAGATTCATGGAAAACCTGTTAACTCAAATTCTCTTCCTTTTCAGGCTCTCGGAAGTTTCTACTTTATCCACGAGTCTTTGAAAAACGTCCACCAGTTTGATTTCAAAGGTGAGTGCCCCCCCTCCGACACACCTCCCCACATACATCACCTCCCATGAAACCCTCACATCGTGCCCCCTCATCCCACCCCTGCATATCACACACAACCATTTGCAGGCTATTCCCGCTTCCATCAAAAGCAGTGAGCTAAGATTGGCTTTGAGGATAATGTAAAGGGAGCGGGACAGAATGGTAATGCTTATTAATATTAGGATTTAATTCATAAGATTTCGGGCCTACAGTAATGGTGTGTGGTGGGTTATTGGACAGTTACAGCGGTCTCATCAGCCTGCGGTGTCAGAGGGCCCCGGGGTGCAGTGGCCGTGCTAATTAAAGAAGGGATATAGATGTGGAGGCACCTCACTTCCTATTAGACCCAAGTCAGCATTAACACCAGTTACCCCAGTGAAGGACAGGGCGAAGGCAGGGGAGGGGTCGAGAAGGGACAGGACCACTCCCGTTGTACACACAGACTTTAAAGATTTTATTAAGAATTACATCGACTGCTGAACACATTTGGTTTTCTTTTGTAACCAGGCTTTTTCGCAGCGGATATTTAGACCTGTAACAGTCAGAAGAGCTCAAGTGTAACCAGTAAATCAGCGTTTACACCACAGATGCTTTTCCAAGGAACTGGGGAAAATAATTTTGTGTCTTTCTACAGCAAGGACCAGGGTTTAAATTTATTTCTGGGGAAATCGTATAACTCTTTTAACTTAACCAACGTAGCCCCTGCACGATTCATGAAAGAACAGGAATCTTTGGGGTGGGGTTTACCGTGCTGAAGATGCCCGATTGGTCAAGTACTCCAGCGTTTTATGTCCTTCTAAGTCTAGCATTTGCTGTGTTTTATTGCTCATCTCTTTTACAGAGTTGTCTCAATAAACACATTTGCAAAGCTGAATATCACAATTTTAATCTTCTCCATGTTTACTGTTCGATTAATATAGCATTGTTGTTGTCGTATTAGCACCACCTGGTGGACTGGAGACGAATGGCTTGTCGTAGCCGTCAGTTTCTCTACGTCAGGATGCTAATTTGCAGATTCTCCCCCCAGTCTGTGGTGGCAACGCAGATAAACAACTGTCTGCTGGAACCTTGAAAAAAGTTCTTGGGGTTAGGAGGTCCAGGAACTTTTTGTGAAAATGTGGCTCATCCGTTACAATGCCTTCAAGTGTCCCAGTTTGTACCAGGGTCCTGAAACTGAGAGAGCTACATTGACTTCAGACATATTGTATTATTCACACTTTGTGGTTTTCCTTCTGTGAAATGTCAAAATAAAACAATGAAATAGGTGCCTGCAAAGACTGACCATGAACTATTCAGGGGTGTGACAATAAAGATACCCTACAGTACAGATCCAATACTCAGGGCTCACAGTTATACATTCACAATTTTTTTTAAGAGTTGGAATTAAAACAACCTAAACGTACATAGGCATTAAATGAGAAAAACTACATTTTAATAAAAGCAGTTTCTCTTAAGATTTATTGGAAAATATAATAGTAGAATATCTTAAAATCAGCTTTTTTTTACCATTACGTATTCATGTAAAATATAACACGAATCACAATGACCAAATTTATCATTGTATAATTGTAGCTTTGTCATGACAAGCTATTGTATCACAGCGTCGTTGCATCCATAAATGGCACTAAATTCTTCTTCCCACCCATTAAATCAACACAGCAGGGTTTGTATATAGGTTTGATTGTGGACTTTGTAGTCACTCTCAGGTCAAGTGAGTTTAAAAACCTGTGTTAGGCCACTTTACAATCTCTACAACACACATTTTATACTTAAGTGGCTTGATTTAATGAAGGAAATGCCCACAATACAATCGTCAAAAATCAGAAAGACCGAGAGCGGATGAACCTGGACAGACAAACGTGCATTTTTAATTGAATAGAAGAAAAGAAGCATTATTCTATGGTGACCTTGTTAAATTTTGTTCACGTTATGGCAAACAAAATTAAATGTAAAGAAAGTCTTATCTGAATGCATAATCTACAACGTTATGCTTCTGGCGTCTCTTCAAAAATCCATGAGAGTTGCTGTTTGAGTCTTAATGATATATTCTTCATTCACTTCATATACTATTGTAGTATTCAACCTGTGAAATACAAATAAACAGGCTCATCTTCTTCTTTTTTTTAGATGACCTTTAACACTCTTCTTTTAGCTGAATACAGATGATCCTCTTTCTGACCAGCAGGTGGGGCAGTTGTCTGGAGAAGTCCAGGTGTCTCTTGTTCTCACTGAGCTCTAATGATATCAGGAGATTATCAATCACATGAGAGGTCTCCAAAAATTAACCTGTCGTTGTTTGTAACAGTAAACAGCGTTTCTCCCTTCCTCCCCCCCCTTCCCCTCCACCTCCCCCCCTCTCTCTCTCCATCTCTCTGTCTGCTCCTCCCTTTAGCCAAGAAATTCCGGAAGGTGGTGGGGAAGGAAACCTGCTCAGAGACACTAGAAACCACACCAACGCTGGAGAAGGAAAAGTTTCCACAGGACTACTTTCCCGAGGTGGGTTCAGTGGTAAACACACGTGATGGACTGATGGTGGTGTTGTCACCTAATGACGACTTCCTGTTGTAACGCTGACTGACAGGTATCACAGTGAATGGCGGACATGTGTCATGGATATGGACACACGGCTCTTTTACATCGTAAACACTATGCAGGTTTGACAAAGTCATCAATGACAAAGTGAAGTACAGTCTTTTGACGAATTCATATAATTGAGTTTTCATATAGTTTTCCCTTAATAAGAAATTCTTTAAAAAAGTAATGAATGCCAAACTTCAGATAATAATTCAAACAAAAGAGATTTCCTCTTCCCCTACTTTTTATTGATTTCTGTCAGAAGCCATTTCGTTTCTTCTGTGTCTTTTTCCTCTTTTGTTTAACGGTCCAATTTTTGCTTTCCGCTTCAAGGAAATCGGGCGGACACATGGCTGATTTGAAAACAAATCAGTCAGAAAATTCAAATCGTGAAAACGGGGAGAAAAGTCCTTGTTGTTTCTTGCCCGTGTCCCGTGGAGCAATCCTCTGCTCGCTCTGCCGTGTTCAGTCTCCTGGTGTTCGGTGCGGTGTGCCATCGGGGCCGGGGGGTGGGTGGGGGGGAGCTGAGCGCAGAGCATAGCAGTGCTGATATAGTAATAAAGAGCACGACCGCCCGTGTGTCATCCCCGCACTCCCCACTCATCTGTCAACCATGCTCCGACGGCCGCCTCCGCAAATATATGCAAAACAGATGGATACGGCCCCTTCACACACTTCCCCCCAATTTCCGTCTCTTTCACACACTGCAGGACTCCCCCACCCCACCGCCCACCCCAGACATACACACAAACATATGCATCCAGGCACACACACACACACACACACACACACACACCCAAACAGCTTCACATCTCTGCTTTCCCATTGCAGAGATGATCTAAAACCAATTACACTGATTGAGGCGCGAAGCCATTTAAAATGCTCACAGCAAAGCATTGTTCTGCATTTAACGGGACAAGCCGAGAAAACCACAAAACAAACCTGGCACGGGCGCACGGTGAGAAGGATGAGGGGAGTGATGTAGAGAGAAAGGAGGTGTGTGTCGCGGGGGGGGGGCAGATGAGAAAAGTTTTGCCCAGTGATTTATGCCTCTTTCCCGGCCGGGATATGAATCTGGGATGATGCTCCAGAGAGCAGCACTCCAGATAATGTTAGCCCATTTAAAAAGAGCAGATTTGTGTAGTCTATCAGGGTCGGCGAGTATTTTTTCTCTCCCGCCTCCCTCCTCCTCTCCTCCATAGTGAGAAATTGGTTGTTATCATAGATCACAGATACTGCTCAAACCTCTTATGAAAGATGAATTAATTTCACTAATGCTTTAATGCAAAGCTCTCATGAGGGAGGCAGACTGGTGATAACCCCTGCCTCGTCCCCGCTTCCTCCGCTGGTGATTTATGCCCTCTTTTAGTAGATGAAACCGCCTAGATTTGCCATCCATCTGCAGCTTTGAGGAATCCTATTACACGGGGGGATCTTGGACCCGGACGGGACGCCACAACAGGGGCCCGAACCAGTTTTGGGTCTTCATACCTGAAATTATTCAAAGTTGACAAAAAAAAAAAAAAAAAAAAAAAGACTTAGCGGTCAGGTTTCTTGTTTTACGTGCTCATAACTCATTTCTGGTGCAAATAAAAAACTTTGTGGGTTTGAAACTCGTCCAGGTTGTCAGACGGAATCCGACGGGAGGAAGGTTAGAGTGACAGCAGACAGCGCAGGTGGCTGCTGGGAGACGGATGTGTATGTTTCCCTGCTCGTGTCTTACCTTTACAGTCACCCATTAATAAAGTGTCAGCCAGCGAGATGCTGATGACATCATAGTGGGAGGGCTGCTTGTTTGAAACACAAACAAAATGTCATTCAGTACATTTCGGTGCACTTGAGCTTGTGCACGGTGGTTTCGACACATGAAGTGTGTGTGCCCGTATTTACTTTATTGTGGAGCAGAGCTGCAGCTTACAGTTTTTTTTTTGTTTTTTTTTTACTATTTCTGAATCCATCAGTTATTTTCAAGGTTAACTGATGAATTGTTTTGTCTGTAGAAATGTGAAAAATTTCCACCACAGTTTTTCCGGAGCTCAAGGTTAAGTCTTCAAACCATTTCTCTTTGTCCACAACTCAAAGAGTTTAGATTTACAATGATGTAAAATATTAGAAAAACAGAAAACACTTTTAAAATAAATCTATCGTATCACCTAGATTCATGGTTCTTCAGTCCATTCATCAATTAATTCCTCAGTCAGCTCAGACTGTTCTTAACAAACAGAACTCAAAGCAGACAAGTCTTTTACCGTCTGAATAATTTAATAATGTCGAAAAGATCAATTTTTATTTAACCCTAAATCACTCTCATGAAGGCTTTCTTATTTCGCCTTTTAAAAGTGGCTGAAACTCTGTGTCATGAAATAAAATATTAGTTCTAATCACTCACATTCACACTTATTGCTTGCAGCTCTTTCTGCTCCTAGTTAGATTCTGATTTAAGCGACAACCCGTCCGTATGCAAAACGTCAGTTCTTTCCATAATCCCACCCTTGAGTTATAGCTGGAAGGGAAGGGGAGAATAGCTGGGACATTAATTGAAATGCTGAATAAGAGGGAAGTGGACAAAATAGTGGGCGCATTTCTTTTGAAAGGTCGCCGTGATGGATTTGGCGGCTTGTCGTTTCCCGTTGTTCCGTCAATCTCTCCATCCCCCCCAGTGGACATTAATATATTTATTTGTTTGGCGCAGTAATACATGCCTCCAAAAACCATTGCATCATAAGGATTTGTCATTGCCTTATATAAATAAAGTATACGACCCAGACCTTAATGTGCCCTTGCTATTGATTGTTTTACACAGGCGTAGGGAAAAAAAAAATAGGGAGGGAGAAAATGGGCGACAGGCTGTAGATCAACATCCATATGAGTTTCTATTTGTTGTTTGGCACCATGAGCGTGTCCATAAAAGCATTGACTTTTCATATGCCTTTTAGTGCCCTCTGTAGTGAGCTCTGATACGGGGCTGTGATTACTTTCCAGTTCTGCCCCTGATGAAAGTTAACTTCCTTTTCTATTTTTCTCCGTTGATTTAAGCCGGCGTCGCGTGATTCATAGGTGTGATGCGCACGTTAAGGAGATGAAGTCATTTAAACTGGCATAGCTTGTAAAACGCTCTCTGCATTTATCACCAGACAAGACACCTGTGACACAGATGCTGTTGTCGGTGACAGGTGTGATCCATGAGACTGCAAGCAGCTCATAAATGCAGGGATAATGTTGAAATCAAAGCCAAATGAAGGTTTTCTTCACTCATTTGCTGTACTAGTGCAGTTTCCGCTTTTAAAACTGAGTCTTTGCCCGTCCTGTGTTAATGCTCCGGAGAACTTCAGAATTATTCATTGTCATTAGTGAGTCCTCCTCAAACAGCTCTACAATATACTGTCACTCTTTTATCGTTTGTGTGTGTAACGTCTTAATATTCTACGGTGCTTAGTGAAGTTTGAAAACTCTGTGCCTACCTGGTTTGCCTGCAATGAGGATTTTATAATCAATGCCTTTATAAAATATAGCTGAATTAGTTTTAATGCTGTTCACAAAAGCCTTAATATTATTATTATATCATTATTTAAAGGTCTGTAATCCAACTTCATTAAAAGCATTGCAGAAACAAAATGAACGCTGTGCTTTTACTTTGTAGGCAATTGCTAACGATGCTTCTATGAATGTTGTTGCCATGACGGAGATTAGTCCGATATGTCAGTCCAATAAAAATGATCAAATTATTGAAATTATCTGGCGAGACAGATATTATTGCTGACGGGACATTTTGGCTAGTGGGCCGCCAATTGTGGAACACAGCTGTAGTTTATCCAAGGACAGAGAAGAAGACACGTTCAACTCAGTCCACAGAGCGCCTGTTAGGGCCCCACCCCCCCACACGACTGGGATAGAGCACTAGACACTTGTTTATTCACATTTTTATTACTATCGAACAACCAAACCAAATTTGACACTGCACCTCTCCCGGAATAATACACCTGCTAAGTGTGACGCTGAGAAGATGAATGGTTCGAGAAATATGTGTTCCACACGCAGACAGACATTTGTGGAATTAGAGGGAACAGGAAAGGAAAACCTCAGACTTGACTTTTGCCTCTTTGAATCCATCATTTTGCTTTTCACCATTAATTGCTTTTTATATTTGAGAGGTGACGATACTTGTGGTACATCACACACACTAACACACACACACACACACACACACACACACACACACACACACACACACGTACCATTATGTGCTGTCCAGTTATATAAACCCTCTGTGAGGCCCTGTCTTATTTGATGGGCCACCCTGGATGATGGAATAAAGATAAATGTGACTGTCTACCGGGGCTCAAATCAATCAGTGTTTGTGTGTATTACTTATTACTCACAGTGCATTTCTGTCACGGGGCTTTTGTGTAGCCCCCCTCTCCTCACACCCCCCTCCCTTCCCTGTCCTGCACTTTTCTATCACCCCCCCCTTCCCCAAAACATCACCCAGCCATAATATTATTTATGGGGGTCAGACTTTGAGCTGAAATATAAGAGGTCAAAGAATCAAACGGGAACGACCGGGGGAAACGGTGACGGGAGGGTGTTTTAGAGCAGGACTCTGGGGTAGGATTGTGTGTGTGTGTGTGTCCCATCTGTGCCATGTATGACATTTTACACAAGCGTAATTTTCCATTGGTCACAATTGGGGAGTTTTATGTAGTGGTCTCCAGGTTCAAGAGAATCTGATGGTTTCTAGTTCCCCCACTTTCTTTTTTTGACTTTCATGTTTCTCATCTTCTCTCTTTCTCTCTCTCTCTCTCTCTTTCTGTCTGTGTGTGTCTGTGTCGCGGTCAGCGCGTACATGTATTGCCCAACACCCTTGGATGTGACCCAGTGTGTAGCCGCCGTTCATCACTGTCATGGGCGGAGACGCCATCGCTGACCTGTGGAAGGTCACCCAATGTCAACCCGAGCCTTGTGACCTTTTACCGTTGCCCTTTGACTTTCACCCTCATCCCTGTCCAGTGACTCTTTATAGCCCCCAAACCTGATATATGATATCATTACAAGCCACTATCCATTTCATCCGGTGACACCTTCTTTTCAAAATATCACCAACGTAGCATATCGAAAAGCAGAGTGGTTAAATTCGTACTATCTTTTAAGATGGACTTGTGTGTGTGTGTGTGTGTGTGTATGTTTTAAAGTGTGTGTTTGTTTTGAGACGGGGGTTAGGAAGGGGTGATGATGATGTTTGTGGAGGAGATTAAATGGGGCCAGACAGCATCTGTGTCATCAAATCTACTGCAAAATCAGCTGCAGCGACCAAATCATGATGTCATCATGTCAACCAGGAGAGAGGGACACTTCTCTTCTTTGTCACTTTGATTGATTGTGCGAGTTAATCATGTTCATCGGACTCCTATTACAAAATAAAAGCACTCAAATTGGGTTAAACTAGATAGCGGATTTTTTTCTTAATATGAAGATGCTTGTTCCACTGGACCGCGCATACGTGGAAACCCTGTGTGTGTGTATGTGTGACCGTGTGTGTGAGCCTGTTTATAAGCATGCAATGAAGCAGGAGCAGGGGGGGGGGTCAATCAGTCATACGTGGAGGAAATGGGGCAATCTGGGGCTGGGTGTCAAGGAAGTGATGGATTTTAATGCTGTGATTGTAGTTAATGGCTCTTTAAATTAAATCGAGATTAAACGTCTCTGCTGCAGTCAGAGCTTGTATGTGCATTGAGCAGGTCCTGAACCCCCCCCCCCTTAGCGCTAACTCTTCAACTGCTCCCTCCTCATCCTCCACGCTGCAAGACTTTCTCTCACTCTTCAACTTATTCCAACAAGCGCATCCATATTGTGTATAAAAACACAGGAATGTGATCATGAATGTGGATGGTCCGTCCTCATTGCCAGTGTTCATCTTTCCAATATGTTTAGTTAGTTTAAAAAAACATTTTTCCAAGTGAAACATCTAATCTAAGATCTAATTCCATTTGCTCCATTTCAAAGTCATAATATTGGGACAGCGAGTTATAATTGGGCCCATACATCCTGCCGAGGCAGTATGGATTAATTCAAGTATGCTAATGTAATTCAATTTGATACAGTTAATCTTGTACTAATGCAGATTGAAGGATGTGAGCCGTAATCAAATACCTCTTAGCCCTTTAATTTGCATATGAGGTTTTTTTCTCTAAATAAAATTAGTCAATTTGTAATTATGTGACCTGGCCCATAATTAGTTTATCCATCAGTGCAGTTAACTCCCCATCAGGAGTATCAGGGGGAGATGGACAGAAAAAGAGGGAGGCTGAGGGAAGGAGACGTATTTATCTATTCAGAATGAGAACACTCACAACATCAATTTGTCTTTCATTTAATAACCAGCTTCATGGTGAATCATGTGCTGCTTGAGGAAGATCTTTGGACTTGTGATTGGATAGTTAACTCAAGGCTGGTGGGATCTGATCAAGCAGCTGCGTATGACATGTCAACACTGAGCTGTATGCTTTTTATATATTTTATAACTTTCACTTATACAAGCTACATCCCGTATTGAGCCCTTTCATATTGTGTTGTATTTTATTATATAACATATGTTACATGCATGCAATATATGCACAGTCATGTTTGTGGTGGTCACACATCATGGCTGCCCTCTGGCCGCCGCTCTGTATTCAATCTCTTATCTATTATTCATCACACATGTTGCAAAAGATCTGTCCAGGAGATGTGTGGATACGTGTCTGTCAGTCGGGTTTTAAGTGTGAGCTTCCTGCCCATTCAGATTGCCTACATCAAGTGTATTCTACAATTGTAAGCCTGCAACTAATGATTGTTTTCATTATTGATTAATTTCCCAACTGAGCAGTGATTCTTTTGCACTATAAAATGTCAGAAAATACTGGAAAAGCTGATTGACTTACTTTAAGTGGAGTAAGACGTTTTCAAATCCTGTACTTTACTTGTGCTTTTGTAGAAAGTGTCAAAAGTATACTATTCACAATTTATGACGGTCCATTTTTTAAGAGATATTAATATGATTAAATATGTTATATATTTGGATCAATATTATTCCTTTTTTACACTGCATTGTGTGGTCATTGTCAATATAGAATCATTGCTCTCTTATTTCTAATTCTATATATTTTACCAGAGTAAACAACGTTCAATGTGCGCAACAATTAACAACCTTAACTGACAGCTACTTTAAATGTAGCGGAATTTTAAAAAAAATACAATTATCCCCTCTGAAATGTTATAAAATAGAAGTATAGAAAAAACACCAGATATACCTGTTTAAATAAAGTACTTAGTTACAGCACCTGAGTAAATGTACTTACCTACTTGGTATGCGAGTACTTATTTTCCCAACATTAATGTTAACTTGTATCGATCCACCAGAAACCTTTCATAATTTGTTTGATGGAAATTGAACAAAATAGTATTTTAGTATTGTTAAAAAATGTCACATTGTGGACATTATAACTACTCTTTCATAAATCAATTGACAGTGTTGCTTTAATTTGCCTCATGATGACAACTGATGCCTCCGTAATGTCAAACTCTACCATTGTCATGCTAAATTGAGTCTCTGTGTTCTGCAGTGCAAGTGGTCCAGAAAGGGATTCATCAGAACTCGATGGGCCCTGGCTGACTGGTGAGTTTTATTAATAAGTGCCTTCAATGACACTTCCATCCTTGTCTCTGTTCAACCTTGAATCATTACAACTGTATCATTGTGATTAGAGATGAAGATCTAACCATGTGAGTCATATCTGGCTTCAGCCGCAGTGGGCTGTGTGGCTGTGTGTATGTGTGTGTGCGTGCCTGTGCATGCCTGTGTGTGTCCGTGTGTGTGTGTGTGTGTGTGCTTGCATGTGCGTGCATGTGTGTGTGTGTGCCTGTTTGTGCCTGTGTGTGTGTGTGGTTATCATAGGCAGAAGAGACAGAGAAAGCGAGTTGCACAGCTGAATTCTCTCAGGACAGTGTGCCACAGAAGCAAGGAGGGATTTGATTACACATAATCGTGTTAGTCAAGCAGTTGCATATGACAGATGACAAAAAACATTACATGCCATTGAACCTGTACGGGGTGAATACAAACGCTGGCTACCAGTGTGCAGCACAGGGGGATCGGATGGGGGGAAGGTGGCCAGGGGGGGTGGAAGGCGGGTATAGTAATCTAATAGAGGGATGACATGAGAACTAAAGAGCTGAAACGGTAAGCATTTAATAGGGGCATGACGTTTGACAAGAGCAGCAGAGAGAGAGAGGCTGGTGAAGAATAGAGAGATCAGATCAGAGATATCCCATCAGAGATAGCGAAGACCATGCATGTATTCATTTGTTCAGGATGTCAGTGAAGAATAAAAACCCTCGAGATAAGACCAATTCCTGCGGGTCCCGCTGCTGAACACGATGCTAACAAAATACCCCAGATTGATAGGATCAGCAGGGCAGTGTTCATCACTGTACATTGAGCTATCTTGCTTTCCCCTGACAGGACAAACTAAAAGAAAGCAGATAAATGTTTGCTGGGATCTAGGCCTGGGTTAAGAAGTGGTCTTTTCACATTGAGTTTCATCCTGGTCATTCAATGGATTTTAATGTGTTAGGGCAGATAATTATATTTAAGTAATGTTGAGAAAGTCAATTTTCTTTTTGCCACTTGCAATTAAGCCTCAGATGTTTAATACTATTTAGTACGTATGATGTTCCGGGAGAAGCAGCTCACTCACAATGTGCTCTTTGATCCTAGTGCCTTTGATCTGGTCAACATCCACCTTTTCCACGATGCTTCCAACTTGGTGGCCTGGGAGAAAAGCCCTTCTGTCTACTCTGGGACCAGGCAGAAGGCATTGGCCTACGTTTTAGACAGGTACTGTACACACCAAACACTACTCCTGATGCTCTTATGTTTTTATATACTTACTGTAGCTAGAGGGAGATCAATGGAAGCTTCCTGCAAACATCATTGAGATCTGACCATGAAGATGCAGTTTTCAGTGTTTGTTGAACTCATTCTCAATTTAAAGTTTTGACTCTTAAATATGAAGCAAAATCAAGTTAAATTCAACAGGAAGCATTACAGTTTTTAGTTTTTTTTCAGATAGCTTGCTAATATTTGGACGCTAATAAAGTTATTGCAGAGCAGAGAGTATTGTCGTATTTAATTAAAATCTGTAGCTGTAAAAGTAAAGGTGATGACCTTTTGTTTGCCTCATCTTCATCTTGGAAACTTCATATAGACGAACAACACCAGGACTGATATTTTAAAATTAGTATAAACATTTTTTCAAATTAAGAATGTGAATTGCATAATAATAAGATGGTATCAGACACTTTTCACAATACAAAACCTGCATTTATATTGTAATATAGGAGCGAGACTAAATAGCACAGGCTCCGCAGAGGTTTGGATGGGATTCAAGGCTAGACCAGTAGGATTACATCTTTCTGCAGAAGTAGGGGGGTCTTACTAACTACACGGTCTGTGGACTCCCAAGTCTCTTTTATCTGTTCTTTTTCTGTCCCTCCCTCTAACTCCTTCTTACTTTGCAAATTTTCCCTTTTTTTGTGGCGTAATCCTCATTTTTGTCCCACTGGCAAGCATGAAAGGATGCAAATATTCTTAAGTTGTTCAGCTACAAGTCTGTCTATTACACTTCGGTCCAGGGAACGATATCTCTAAAAATAGTAGGACAATGTGTGTGAAATTCGGCCTGATTGTCCAGGACCCCTTAACTTAATTTTTTTAACTTATGTCTTGTCCCAAATATATATTTGAAGCTGTGGTTCACAAGTACATACCAAAAACTTTTTACAATTGCTAAAAATGTATAATGGAAAATACTGGTCCCTATATGTTGAATTCTAATTAGATTTCTATGTTACCTGAGCACAGTCATGATCACTGGAAGAAGAATCCTTTCCATTTCCAACGGTCTTTAACCCTCAGGTCTGTTTTTAGCTTTAGTCATTGGATATAAAATATTAATTCAGATATCAATTAAAATTGATCCAGGTATTCATAGTCCAAAAATGATAAACCTTGATATATGTTGTTAGCCACTGACTGTTAATTCTAGCAACAACAACAGGCCAACATATACCAATAAAATTCTAGATTTATTGTTATATATAAGGCAGTTTACCATCTGCACATTTGATCTCCCAAGAGGATAAATCCTAAGAACACATTTGGTGTTGGTAGGAGTAGGTATTGTAATAGCAATGTTAAAGATTTCGTCACCGTGCACTGAGTAAAGCACTGCCCTTATACCGGCTTTAACAAGCCAGGTTATCCATTCATTGGCCATGGTAATGTGATTTATGGGATATCCATTTGAAGCAGAGCAGAATGATAGAGTACATGGTGCAACCCCTGCTCCCTACCTGGCCATGCTAACACTGAATAAGAGCCGTGCAGCAGGTGACCTCCCATTTAAATAACATCAGAATGCATGAGTGGCTCCCTGCCGCTGCCGCTTTGAATAACTACATGCATATGGGTGGCATACATTATCTCCAGGCCATCTGATGTACATGAATTATGAGGCACTTCTCGTCGGCGAGGTCATATTTTACCTGCGCTTCAGTCTTGATTTGATGAAAGAATGCTCTGCCTTTAATGGACAGGGAAGTGGGAGTGTTTTGAGAATATGGCAGCTTTTGCAATTTTTATTACGCTGTAACTTACCTGGATTTACTGGCATCATGAAGTTTGAAAAGGACCACTGTTGTTACTTACATTTAAGTGTTATCAATGTGTTTCCTCTTCTTTCATCATGCTTTCGCAAGTTGATTTATTTTCAAGGGCCCCCCCCCCTAATAGCAGAGTCTCCGAGTTCTTGTTGGGTGGCTAAGGAGATTGAATCGAAATTGTGATGCCTGACTGGCAGTTTCCATGCTCCCTCTCCCTCACTCCCCTTGTGTTGGAATGGTAAACTTGTTGTTACTTCTGGGCCATATCATTTAAAGGTTCCTTTTTGACAGGGGTGGGGATGAGAGGGGTAAGTGGTGTGAGGCAAGGTGGTGGTGGGGAGGTCGTTATATGCTCTGGCTACCCTGGTATTCCTTGCTAGGGGCACAGGGGTGGGATGGTGGGGGCATCGCGCCTCACTCGCTCACTTTGGGGGAAACCGCCGGGTGCAGATCCGGAGCACCGAAGTGAGAAAAAGCTGGCGGTGCAGCGGGAAGGGAGGAGGAGCACAAAGGGTGCTTGGGCTCTGTAAAGGGCAGTGAATAATGGGTCGGTCCTTTCACAGGGGCTGCTAACCTTTTGGCAGCCACCAGCAAACTCCATTCTCCTCCGCCGATCTGGGAGGACAATGTGCCCGGGCCGGGCTTTGAATGAAGCGCTACCACCAACAGTGTTCCCATTCAGCGGCTGGTTGGGAACCATCTTTTTGGCCATTGTCCTAACTCTGACTCCTACCCCCAGAAAACAGAGCAGGAAAAGGGACAGGGGGAATATCTAAAGCCAAACTCCCCCCCTTCCTTCTTCTCTCTCCTCTCTCCCTCTCTGAGCTCTAATCTCTCATTGCGAAAACGGGAGATGAGGGGAGGGGTGCTGTTGAACACACTGCCAGCTGAGATCCTTGAGGCAGCCGGCACAGGAGCTGATCACACAGCAGCGGCGGCGACAGAGCTCTGCTGCCGGGGCATCAAACTTCAGCCACCATCTTATCTGGGGCCCAGGCCTAATAATGCAGCTTGCAGCCCATTGAGAACACATCTGATAAGCCTTTTCCTCTGTGGCCCTTTTAACTGCTAAACGGTGTTTATCTCCAAAGTGCTTCAAGGCCTCTGGGGAACAATGCTGCGCAGGAACAGCGTTTAGGCAGCCAGACCTCACTATTGAGTCACATCAAAAAAGCAACTGCTCTAAAGCCTGTTGCTGATGTGTGGCCCACTTCCTTGAGAGCAAACCAGGGCTCTGCTTGAAATGCATCCCCTGCTTGTTTTCCTGTCCTTTGAAAACACACGGATCTGCTCAAGCATTATTTACCTTGTTGACTCAGCTACGCCTTGATGTATGGAAATCATTGTTTTAGATGTAATAGATTTCGTGTGGACAATGTCAAGAAAAAACAACATATTTAGATTCATTCTTTTAAAAATAGCTTGGCGTGTAGTTAAATTTAAGGAATAAAGTATTTTGCACAAATTGGTACAAATGGAACAGATGCTAGAAATATGTTATTAATTATGTTTTTTTGCTTATTACAGCTGATACATTTAAGTGATGCTGACCACCCCTGGCCTCTCTAGAGTATGTAAAACATGGCTGCTAAATGAGCCCGTGAAATGATAGCATGAGATAAAATCAACAGGGTTTTTTTACCTCTTCCTCAACAAAAATCCCTTTTGTGCATTGGCGTTTGTTTCTTTTTTTAAACTCCCATTCAGGGTGGCTGGTCCGGTTCAGGGGAGAACAGTTTTACATTACAACTGTGAAATCCTGGCATAAAGGCGTCCTTTGTGACGCGCCATTATTTTCACACAAATATAGTCCATTGTCACAGTGCTGAAGTTAATTTGATCAACATTGGGGACATTTAACTGTTTTGTTCGCTGAAAAGACTTGTTTCATGCTCATTTTCGGGGCATTGAAAAGCAATGATTGGCAGAAAAATAATGTTGCCGTTAACAATTCAAAGCAATTAGTTTCCCATGGGGAGGCAGTGGGCCGCACTGGCCACCACACAGCGTTGCTTTGTCATTTTATGGACGGTCATCAGTCAACTGTCAGAGCGTCTCAAAGACCCCTCCAATCTAAATGTTTCCCTTTGGGCTTTTCCCAGAACAACAGGCTGAAAGAGGAGAGAAAGGCCGGCGAGTTTCCAGCCAATAGATATGTTGAGCTGCAAGAGGGAGGACTGGATAATCACACGCAGATCCTCCATAAAGCCTGAATGAATTTATTAAAGAGACTGTGTGTTTGTGTGCGTACGTGCAAGGGTACACTCTGTGCCAAATAATTACATTTACTAATACAGTGACCAAATCATACATACGTCAATTTTTTCCTGATTTGTTTATATCTGGTGTCTAAAGAAACAGAAAGTAAGTACGTTAGTCAGGTACATAATAGTTGTTGTGTGTGCATGTGTATATGTGTGCGTGTGTGTGTACAGGTGACTGTGTGTGTATATATGTGTGTGTGTGTGTGTGTGCGTGTGTGTGTGTGTTTGTGGAGTCACTGTGATTTTGAGCTGCCTTCTCACCCTGGGAGGCCTTCAGGAGCAGAGGTTAATCTTCCCCCGTGTCTCTCTACTCAAAGCAGACCTGTTTTTCATCACAAGCACACACACACACACACACACACACACACACACACACACACACATGCACACACACACAGCAAGGATAAGGACAGACATCACCATCTCAAAAGATCTTATATTCCCACACTTGGAATTTATTGTTGCGGCAATGCCAGAATTGAAACTTTACAGTTAAAAGAAACGTCATATCCACAGTATAAAGGCAACTTCAATGATACAGTATCAATGAAAACAACTTAAGTAATTAAGTGGAGTGTTTCCCATGATTCCCAAGACGACAGATTTTGATATTTGTTGTTTATACATTTAGTTCTTAGTAGCTCCTGCATTTTATCAGTTAGGGGCTTCAAAGCCAAAAAAAAAAGGCTGAGTCCATATTCCCACCTAGTACCAAAAGTACATAAACAACTGAGCTGTCAGATTGTGATTTTTGATTTCATGTTGATGCATTTCCCCTTTCAGGAAAAAAAAGCACAATATTATCATCGTATAATTATTATAAACGTTTAAATAATGACCATGTTATAACTGGACATGGACATTGAATTGGCTTGAATTATGCAATTTTTCAAAATCCAGTTGATTTTATACTGTAGTAATGCAAAGTCGCTATAACAGATTTGTAAGTGATCAAATGACCAAAGCCAATGAACATCATGGAACCTGGTTCGTTGGGAAATCTTCAGCTTTCCAAAAAGACATCATTCCCATCTTGTCTGTATGTCGAAGGTGATGTTAGTTCACGCCGTCTTATTCGTTAACCTCTGTGTGACCGCTGCAGCATCCTTGCACCACCCCCCCCAGCACCGCATCTTTCTGTGTGTGGTTGCTCTTGTCGGGATGGGCGTTACAGAGGAGCTACCAGGGGGACGAGGGGAAGCCTGTCCTGCGGAGTCAAAGGTCCTGTCAGGGCCTATTCAAAAAGACGTCACCCAGCACATTCTTCACAATGTTAACATTCTCCCAGATTCTCAACATTTACTTACAATGGATGGCTGCGTTCAGCCCAGCTATTGTGTGCAAAGTCGAATCTGACTGGCCAACTTATGGTAAGTCATCTTGTCAATATAATCATGACATGGCCCCCAATTGCACCCTCATAATCCCATATAGACTGTCTATTATGGCTCAGTTTAGCTGTCAGTCACAGCGAATAATCTGCAGAGGAGTCAGTGAGGGATTGAGGCTGGTGTGAAGGAGAAAGGTTTTAAAGCAGCCAGGAATTATTGAGCTATACACTAGTGTTATGTGTTAAACTTAGATGCTGTCATTTTCTGTGGCGAGAGAATATTTTCAGTGTTTTTTCACTTCTGTGACTGTGTGTGTCCGGTGTGTGTGGGAGAGACGTAGGATCGCAATGAGAGAGAATGTGCCGCGGTTGCTTTGTGCTGGTGGTTTAAGGAGCCTGGGAGCAAAGCCGGCGACCGTGTTATAAATTAGTGTCTGACCCCTGTCTTTGTGTGGCCCCTAGGAAGGCCTAACGAAGGCCCCAGCCCAAACCTCAGTGAGAACGGCCCTTGTGAGGAGCCTCTTTCAGGGGTGTCACTACGCGATGAATTGTCCAGGAGAAAGCACGTTTATAGACTGTGTAAAGGAGTGCGTCTTTGTGGGAGAATGTCACTGACACTGTAACAGTTTGCTTGAATGAACTGTGATGACGAGGCTAATGGGGGCCCCCTCCGAGGGTGAGGGTCAGTCGAGCGGGGGGGCCCCCCCAAGTTTGGGACCCCCCACCCTCAAGCCTCTTTTCAAATCCCAGTAGCTGTAAGTAATGTTGCGATTCTTCGCTTCCCCCCACAAAGGCCAAGGAAAAAGTCAACTTTCACACCAGCGGGTCACCATGAGTGCTTTAGGAAATGATCGTGTAAACACATTGTTACCTTTTGACCTGTGGCTGATACCTTGGAGCGGCAGACAAAACAGCCAGGCTGCGGGTATTAGACATGGCTGTTAGTGGGATAAAGCTACAGGACGTAGAGGAGAAAGACCTCCAGGCTCTGGAGAAACACCCATACACTCACTTACTCCCTGTCGCACATTTCAACTACTCTTTTCTTTGCACTTCCACTCTCTTCTCTTTATCTTCCGCGTGTCCTTGTTTGATTGGCACAGATTGCACGAACGTAAAACTAAGTTTGCACCTTGCTCAATTTACTTTTGGTTTTTATTCTACGCTCATAACGTGACAGCGAGGTAAATTCTCTATTAGCTCAGGGGATACACAAGTTCCCACGCCTATAACAACTGCACTGACGTGTATGTGCAGCCATTTTTACTGCTCTGCATTCAGGCCAACAGGATAAACTGGGCACTAACCCTGTTTAAATAGAGCCAAGTCTCTTAGCACCAGAATGTGAAGTCATTAATGACATCAGTCACAGAGTGAGAGTATTAAGGAACCCGCACACAAACAGTCTTTATTAGGCTGTGATCAGTGCGAGACTTTAATTTAGTGTAATAATTTTAACTATTGTGGTATGCAGTGAGTCAGTCTTTGGCTGAATCATCAATGGTTCTTCGTGTTGTTGTGGAACATTGTAAACAACTTGAACAAGTGCTGTAATTCAACCACATTTGTTCAGAAAGACGACATGATGTCCTTATTTGTTGAACCTGTTCAGACCTGATATTAACATTCGTCCTGAGATTCGATGTCTTAGAACCCATTCAGAGATGGTCTGATAGATACGCATATGTCCACATTTTCTTATACATCCTGGACCACATATGAAAGAGAGCTTATCCAGCTGGCATCCTCTCACCTGCTATTGGACCCAGGGTATCTAATACAATTACTCTGAAGAAGAAGTACACTCAAGCTGCTTTTTAGACCTGCACTAAACTCACCTGAAATTATGTGAGATCGCATATGTCAGCAGCTTTTGACATTCTCTGGAGTTTCTCCTGCCACTTCCCCAGTAAATCTCTGGAGAATGTCCAAGTGAGCCCATTTAAGAACACAGCAGGAGGTCCTCTGCAGGATTCATCATGAATCAGTGGGTGTGTTCATAATGTGTCTAGCACACAATGGATGCAAAACTGAAAAAAACAAAAAGAATACAAATATCTGGATGAAAGAGTAGAGTCGTACACGTAGAAGACACCGACAAAGATTTCAACTGGGAAAGAACACGATTTTGTGATAAGGGCTGATGCTGGTGTCAACGTGCGCTAAACCAAAACATGTGATCTCTGCAGCAGATTTGGAGTTCATATCTGAAAATGGCTTCAGAAAAAAGCTTATATTGAACAACTGTGAAAACTATTTAGCAGCAATAAAAGTTAATTAGAAATTAACGAGTTATATCCAATGCATTCATGTAGCCTGAGGGTCTTTGTGGGTTCACATAGAGGAAATGTAACTAGCTGCTCATGTATTTAATCACCCATAGGAGAGGATCGAGGCACCAACATTTCTCTTGTACCTCATCACTTCTGTTCTGCCCCACATTGTGGTTCTGTTTCCTTCTTCAGATCCTTTCACTTCATTTTCTCTGCCAAAAATGTCTGACCCGACTGCCCTCAATCTACAGTAAAGCTTTAACAAAAAGTCAATAAATTTAAACAGTTAATCTGCAAATAATAAGTCTTTTAATTCATGTTTCAAATGGCAAAGATTGACTGTTTGTTACTTTGGAAATTCAATTCTAGATCATGCTGCCCTCATCTCCATGGTGACCCCTGTTGAAAAATCCACGGAAAAGAAAGACGATCCAGTTTCTCTTTAATATAATACAATGTCAAAATGACATACTCTCCATTTAATATAATAGCTGCGTTCCTTTACTCCAGTCACCTTCGCCTCCGTGCCGTTCCTTCTCCCTGCCTCCTCGAGAGGAAATGGTCGTGCTTTACGGCGGCCGGCCAGAGCCGAGACCCACCGCTAAGAAGGAGCTTCTTCTCTCTTTACAGCCCCATAAATATATTGTTATCTGGGCCTGGGAAGTCCACCGTGAGATTTATCTGCACGATTAGTGGAGATAGCGAGCCAAGCATCCTGAATCATTAATTAAAAGGCTGTGCTACGTCCACCTTAATTTCCTATCTCTGCTCTGTAGAAGAGCCACTTTTAAGAAAGTGATGAGGCAAAGGAGTTAATTATATGTCGCTTAGGTGTGTTTTTTTAAGCACTCGGATGCTGGCGCGGTGGCGAGGTTCCGGAGATTTGGAAGTAGTTCATGACACAGAGGATCAATACTCTGTGGATCCTTTGACACTGTCGGGCTTAAAAAGCAATGCATTCACTGTATTAAAAACATTTGCAAGACAAGAGACAATAAAATGTGCTGGATTTAAAGACCCTTAAGAGGCATCAAAAGAGCAGGAGTCACTTTAGTTACGGGCCTGCTGAGGGAGAGCCTGTGGCAGCAGGGGGAGATTGAGTCTTTCAAGCTCTTAAAGTCTGTGTCTGATCGGAGGACGAAACCCAGAAGCCCACGAACGAATCCAGAGAGTCAGAGGATTTTGTGCTGCTTAGCTCTTTATTTGAAAAGCAGATCTAAAGGATCATATCAGACGAAATGATCAAAATGGAGAATTCAAACTGAATGTTGAACCCCTATAACATACACTGATATAAATGAACTTGGTTCAGGGATGACATGGGCGCTGTGATCGGCCGTCCCAGTGCTGTTTGAATTATTAATATTTTTTTTTCATTTTTTCATTGAGGGTTGCGTGATTATTAGAATAATATCGTTTTGATTTTCTGGTTCATATCTCACACCTGACCATTTGTCTAAAATTTATTTTCAGGGTTGCATTCTATTCAAATATTAATTTATAAACCTGTAAACCTGGAGAGGCGGTGGACTAGTGGCAGAAAGTTGGACTACTGGCAGAAAAAGGTCTCTGGTTCGACTCCACGGTTCGACTCCACGGAGTTTCAACAAAAAACTTACCTGGATAGAATAACAACATAAAGACGAACCTGGATCTGTCCAAAAGTTCAAAAGACTATTCTCCCTACCCTGTCTAGTGCCCCTGAGCAAGGCACCTTACTCCCCCAACATCTGCTCCCCGGGCGCTGTACATGGCTGCCCACTGCTCTGCTCTGTGTGTCTGTCCAAAGATCACACCAGATGGGATAAATGCAGAGGACTAATTTCCCCATTGCATGAGTGTGTCTATGCATGTTTGTGCATGTGTGTGGGATAAATAAAGTGTATCTTATTATCTTATTATTAAATCATCTTCATAGGCCTTATGTATTTCATGTCATATGTTTCTTAGATTGTCTCTATCTGCTCCATTATTGCATCTTCACTCTGTGTACTGTCTTAAATCATGAATGATGTAAAACCATTGTACCAAAAGATTGTATTGGACCAAAGACAGCTGTCAGACCGCTCTGCAAAGGTGAAGAGGCTCTGATCAAAGTGATTAGGCCACTAGGTGGTGCTGTGGTCCTCATGAATTAAATACCCTGAGGTCAGGGGGATCATGGCAGCTTGGGGAAAAAAAAGACTTTGACAGCTCATGGTGATGTTTGCCAAGATGATCTTCTCTGTTATTTATCATCAATGCTAATGATTTGGGATCATTAGGGTCATGGCGTGTTTGGTGCCAGAACCCAACACAGCAACGATTGTTTAAAACATTGTCACTGATGAGCGGTTGTGATGTGTTGCAGGATCACCGACCAGCGGTTTGAAAAGCTGCCACATTTTGTCTTTGGGGACTTCAACTTCAGGCTGGACTCGAAGCAGGTCATTGAGGTGAGTGCTTTTGTTTTCTTGCTGATGAATTTCAGATGCACGGCTTATTATAGAGATTATGTGTGCAATATGCTGAAAATGTGTGTACAACTGTATGATAATATATTATATACATGTGCGTTTGACTGCCATCACACTCAAAGTAATACAAAGTGTATGTGTGCGTGTGTTTGTGTGTATTCGAGAGAACCTGCAATATAGTAAAAGTGGTTTTAGTAGCCCCCTGTCTCTTTAGAGTTATGACTCATTAAATGCTTCACTGTGGCTGGTCCAGCTGTGTTTGCCAACTGAGCCTCCAAGTGCATTGTTATGTTATGGTGCCATTCACGGCTCTTTCTCTCTCCCTTCCTCTCCTGCTCCCTCCCTCCCCTCTTTCTTCCTCTTTCTCCTCCTCCTTCTTCTCCTGGTGCAAATGAGGCCAGTGAAAGCCAAGGTAGCGCAGTCATTCAGCATTTTCTGTGACGCGATGGCTGTGTGGGGGGGGGGTTAGTGGCACAACAATTAATAAAGGGCCCACCGCAGACAGTGGAGTCCTATGATAAGAGAGTGGGAGAGCCACTTGTTGGCCGATCCTCTCCCTCCTCTCCAGCACAATGGCCCTCGAACCAGCGGGCCTGTTCAAGGTGTGGGCATTGTTCATTTCAATCAGGGCCCCATTCATGGGAGAAGGGAAGAGGAGGGAAAGCTTTGTGAATGGCGGGGTTTTGCTCAAATGACTTAGGAAGGACTTCACTCTGTGTGGCGCTCAAGACCAAACTTCATCGCAGTTTAGTCATCCGGCCACTAGAGGTGTGGTGAATCAGCATCCCCACGAGGACACCCAGCCGAAGTGGGACGGCCGTCACATGTTTTTACTCAGCAAATCCATCAGGGGCATTGATTGATTGCTTCAACATTTGTGCAGTACATTTGATTATGGTTCCGTAATTGGGTCACATTAACCCGCTGATCATGTGAACAGTGTTGCTTTGGAGATAATAAATCCAAGGAGAGAAGCCACAGCAGCAGATGTGCAAACACTGAGGCTATTCAGGCGTGCAACTTCATGTCACCTGGCACACATTTGAGGTCACTGCAGTGGTTTTTATGGCAGTAATGTGCTGTTTCATATCTTATCCACATTGCTGTGATAAAACACTCTGTGCTATGTGTGATAAATCATAATAATTGGTTTCATAGGAAAAAAATGTGTTTTCATTACCAATAAAGTTTAATACAATATGGAGGCATTTTACACGAAAGGAAAACATCCAATCATACAAAGTCCGATGAGATGATTTGGATCTGCGGAGCGAAGTTGCTCTCGTCACCCTCTCTGTGTCTCGACCACTCTGAAATGCTGTTTGAGTGCAGCGCGGGTCACGACCCCTTTTCCAGGGATGTGTTAGGCTTGCATCGGTATGTATCCATCTCTGCCCCCTCTCACCTCCACACAGCTCTTTTCTTATGCACCTTGGTCCCCTATTTACATCCGGAGCGAATACACACACGCACACACACAAACCAATTTGTTAGGCCAAATGAAGCTGATTGATTCACCCTGTTTACAGGGGTGTGGCAGCAATGCAGGGGGTCCTTTAGACTTTTTAGACTTCCCCTCCGGAAGTTAGAGCTGTGGGCTGTGGCATAAACCACAAACACACACACCTAAACCGAGACATTTACCCCATCCACCTTAATGAGTTCTTCAAACATACTGACCATTTAATGGGGACAACAGAAAAGACTAATGATGTCATCTTGTGAGAAACGGGCCATTAAAGTGGCAGCACTGCTTCATATAAAGCCGTCCCGTGCCCCGGCCAACCTGTCTGATTTAACAGTGACCCGCGTGTGCGGCAGAGAGAGCTGTGATATCGCCAATAAACAAATGGGTTGCAACCTTGGTGCAGGATGTAACTCACAGCCGAGGGGCCGTTTTAAGCCCTTTAATGACAATTAATGTCAACAGGACAATTAGTGCACATCCACTGGAGTGCTTAACTGTAGATGGGGCTGGTGGGTGGATCGATCGCCCATACTTATCAGAAGATTGATTCGGACAGAGAGAGGGTGGCTCTCGTTCTCGCTGCCTGAGTCATTTTTTCGCTCTCCGCACTGGTCTCGCTCCAAGTTCAATTGGTAGGAAAGAGCCCGAAAAAGCAGCGCAGACGAATAGATTTGTTTGCTGTGTTAAGTGGACAAAATAATCACAAAAAAACGACTTGTCCTTTTGATTTGATGATAATCAGGGACAACCATGAAACTCCCATGAAGGATCCCCCAGGCCCTACTCTGGGAATCACTGGAACAGAAAGTAGTCCAGTCCATTTATCTACAGCTGCACACTACACCACTTCTCTTCTTCTCTGTCTCTGCTCCGTTGTGGGCGACTAGACTGGGGACAACCACTAGCCACTCCCCTGTCACCCATCCTCCCTTGTGGGTGGCTGGATGGGACAGGGGGTATTTTAGGATGTATCCATGTGTGTACAGAAAAGGAGGTGGGTTTGGAAGGGGGTGGATTTGTTATTGTCACAGGGGCAAATTCCAGGTGGCAAATTCCTGGCATGCTTGTGCGGCAGGATCAGTAACCAAAGGCCTGCGGCAGTCCCCTTTTTGCCCACCCTGGGCAACCCCATTAATTGTGTCCGACAGAGGGAATTGGTTTCAATTGACCCCCATTCAGCGTCCCTTTGACTGGCAGACAAAGGACACAGCCACGTGGAGACTAATGCTAGGGCTGAGCAGCCTGGAGGTGGTCCAGTCCCCACCAGCCTTGTCTTTCCTCTCCCATGGGTCTGATCATGCTTTGGCTTGATCATGCTTTGCATCGGTGCTGATAAAACAGGAAACCACAAAGGAAACGTTTTGCCTGGAGAATCAGATGCTTCACAGTCCACTTGCCGATGCACCGCTTGCCCATTTCTTTCAATCCCTTATCGGGCAATCGTGTCCAAGCAGCCGTCCAAGCCAGTAGTAATTAACTGACTGGAGCTGCCGTGCATGTTGTTCCAGACTGGAGACCTGTTACATTAGAATCAGACCTTCTGAAATGAGACCTTAGACCTGATTCTCGTGCTTTGATCGTTGGTATCTCTGGTCCAGAACACGTGTTTGACACATGTTACACACTAGGTTCTTTACATAAACCATTACTACAGAATTGTGTGGGTTGAACAGCCTCTTGACATTGCAAATTTGAAGAATCTGATAAAACAGTACATGCAATCCTGCTATTTATATGGTCACTTTCTAGTGTAAACAAATGTTATGGGAAGATCAAAATTGTTACATGGCAGAAAATGTTAAATTGGGAGATAGAGATCAGTGAGGGCTGTAATGGGATTGGAATAAATTCACAGATGTTGCAGTCCTCTGCTGGGGTGAATTTTCTAGCTGACAGTTTGTTCTTATTGATCATCCATTCAAAACATTTCTCATAGCTGACCCTCCAGTATCTGGTTTGTAGCTGCTGGAATAAGAATCAGCATTAATAATTATTAGCATTCATTATCAATTCGATAACATCTTATTCTTTCATTTCCAACTTCGTGCATCTAACGCTAATTTTTAACGTTATGTTATCAGCCTTGGTTGTAGTTCATGCCCTTGATTAAGCACTAACATTGTGATGAAACACACTGATTAACACTTGACAACATGCTGCAGGTACAAATGATTAGAAACCCAGTGGGAGCATGAAGATTTGGGATGGTGGATCTTTGGGATCTGCCAATATCTGTCATGTATGAGTTGTCCTGCAGTAACCCCAAAAATCTTATTATGGAGACCATGTTCCCCCCTGTAGGCCGCAGCTGAGAGGTGGCACCTCCCTTTTTAGAATCTGCGACATGAAGCCGGGTCAAATCACCCCAGTTGACCCATTCACACCAACAGCAAACACAGTTTTTCTTGGTTCCATGCGTTAGTCAGAGGGAGGTGTAAGGTGTATAATGGTGTGTGAGGGAGTGTGTGTGTGTCCCTGGAGGTGGCAAGTGGCCGTGAATCAACGGTATCGATGACAGTCTCAGGGCTCCGTGCCTAGACTTCCAGTATATTTAAAATCCCTCCTAATTAAACTTAATAGAATGTAAATTTAATATCTGCAGAGATTGTGTGCTGCTGGCCAGGCTGCTCCAATTTAAGGATTGATAGAGGCCAGCAGGAAGGTTAATTGCTGACTTGATCTACTGTCCCTGTGACACGGCGTGGGGCTGCTTTAATTGGGCCTGATCTGCTGCTACATGGATAGATTTCATTAGGCTCGCTGCCCTCTCGCTGACTTGACAAGGATTCGGAGCAGCACCCCCTTTCTGCGTCTGCAGGAAGTGCAGGGGGGGGCCAGACCGGGCATCAATCTTCCTTCCTTTGTCCTGTGTCCTTTCTCTCGCTTAAGCAGCATGAAATTAAAGGTGGGGCCCCAGACTAGCCCCACTCCTAATGAATGCTGTAAAATGCTCGGTAATGACAGGACGACATGATAGATCATTCATTTTTCACTCTGTGGAGTCGCTCAGCAAACATGCCCATGACAGCAGAGATGGAAATATCAGTTAGCAGTGGTCAGGGTTACATATACAGGAAAAATCATATTGTTCTTTTTATATAAATTGTAGTTGCTGCATGTATCAAAGAATGTTATACATCAGGCTCTGGATGAATTGCTTCTCTATTTGTGTACATATGTATGAGCTGTTTGGAGAAGCCAAACTTTAATTGTTGAAGGCTCCTTAAATACAATCAAGCTGAACCAAGCTAAACCAAATTTCACTCCCTCATACATCATCAGTTCTCGTAATGTGACTGATTCTTTCTTTCATCAAGATCCATGAATTATTCTCTGAGAAATTAACGGAAATGTTGGAAACGCCCCATCTATTAATGTTGAAAGAAAGAAAGGGATCTGAAATGTGAAGTGGATCTGGCCCCTGAACCGGATCCCCCAAAATGTATTGGGTGCTTCTTGGATTCAAACCATTTTGTGGTAATCCACAAACAAACAAACAAACAAATAGGGTAGAAAACAAAACCTCCATGGGGAATTGTGTCAAAAAATGTAATAAAATTCTACCAATTTTCTATCTTGGATCACAATAATTTTATTCAAATCATTATTTTGTTATTAATATTTTAACATGTCCTCACAGTTTAAACTATTGAAGGAAACTAAACATGGTGTGTGTGCATGTCACCTGCAGAAACCAACAACAGTTCATCAAATAGTTGATGGCCGTTGTTCCTGGCTGCTGAACCTAGTCTGGGTAAATAATTTGCACCAGTAAAGGCTAAACAGTTTTCCCTTTTTAGTCTGACTTTGACTAGCATGTGTGTATCTGGCCAGCTATAAATCAAAAGGTGGCCAGTGTAATTAAGTGTACACTACATTAGTCAGGCTAATTAATTTTGGGAGCCATCCATCCATTAACCAGCGGGCCAGCACTGATTGGGCCTCTGTTCTGTGGAACCCCTGACACTGGGGACCACGAGCCTCCTTGGCTGCCCTCATGCATTAACACCCAGAGTCACAGATGTATATGAACACGTATATTACACTCACAGACCCTCAATCAGATTTGGAGTAAAATGAGAGTTTATTATGACGAAAATTGGGAGTTTTATGCCAAAGCTTTTCTATTCTCCGTCTTTACCTAACTAATTCTCAAATGTAGAGAAACCAGCTAGACTGAGGGGACGTATTAGAAAGGTTGTATTTGACTTTTTGTTGCTACACCAAATTGTATTTACAAATCGTCTGCATGGTTTCTTGTAGCCCACTAAATCAATAAACTTTTCCGTGGAAGACAGCCCACCTGACACTGTCTTAATAGTCCTGATGCAGTTTCCCCCTCCCCTGTTTACTGCCCCACACAAAGACACGTAAAGTTATTTGTTATTTGCACCCACTGTTTGACCCAGGCCTGTTTACAGCTTCACAGGTGAAGCTTGTGATGGAGACGTTTCTTTACAATACAATAAAAGCATATTATCTGGCCAGAAGAGTCCAATCTATCACAATGAGGGCCCATTATATCACAGATAACCCATCTGGATATAGAGGGAGACTATTCCCTCTAGACAACAGCGTCTGTTCTCTCTCTCTTCTCTCTGTTTGCCTTCGATGCTAATGAATACAGCTCTGAAGTCACAGAGGAAAGAAGAGTTCAGCTATGAGGGCGTAACTTGAGCAATGCAGCTTTGATGGGAGCGCTGTCCATATAATTAAAACGCTGGCAAATGAAGAACAAGCAATGGCTTCTGTTGGTGCTGCTCATTAACAACAGGCCGTTTGAGCGCGGCGCCAGCCATGCTATTGCCACTGTGTACTTGAAGGGGGGGGGGGGGGCACTGTGACTGGCAGCTGGGAACACCATGCCAACGGTGGGATGGCGTGACAAACCAAGCCAAGGATGAGGGCAGAGCCTGGCACTAACGGGCCCTGCGGGGTTAGGGGGGGTCAGGGCCCTGGGGTTGGCCCCGGTCAGGGACGTTGCCTGAGTTACCCCCCCGCTCCTTCACCTCTGCTGTCTCTCTCCCGCTCTGCCAACGTTCAGATGTCTCCTTTAAAAATCCAGACTTGTTGCTGCTGCTCTGTCACTCCTTCTCCCAGAACAGCTTTATTGTTGTTTATCAGAGGAAACGGACTTTATCGCGCTCATTTGTTTGTTGTTCGATGTGCATAATGGAGTGCTGCTGAAGCCAAGTCTATAATTTCTAAAATACTGCTATTAAAAAACACACAAAGTAAACTAAATGCTCCTTATTTCACCCTCACTCTCCCAAGTGCATTAGCTCCCTCAGTCTTTCAGTTAGTTATTCCCTTTTACTTTGTCCTGTCCTCTTTCATTACCTGTCTAACCATTTCCTCCTTATCCTAAAATGAGGGGCAATTTTAGGATAAAAAAAATCTTGGATTTAGAAAATCAAGTCAGTTTATAAGAACATTTTTCATATCACAAGAAATACGTCATAATATAACAAGAATAAATTAATAATATTACAATAAACTCGCATTATTACAAGAATAAAGTGGTAAGATCATGACAATAAAGTCATAATATTACAAAAATAAAATCTTAATATTATAATCCTGTTGACTGTGTTAAAATTAGGAATGTAGAGCATCTTGGTCAGTTATGCTTTAGTAAAAGTTTCACAAATTCTTAATCTTTTGGCTCATCAGCACCACATTACTGCAATATCTGGCTTGATTATTGTAATACGATATTCTTCTCAATCACGACTTAATTACTGTAATATAACAACTTTATTCTCGAAAAATATCTTATATATATTGTTTTTCAATACAGTCCTAAAACTCCTCCGTAAAAATCAGAGCCACACCACAAGGATTATTTTCATATTCAATTAATCTGTTGAATATTATAAATATATAATAAAGTCACTGAATTATCTTATCATCTGTAAAATCTATTAAAATCTCACAAACCCCTGAATGGGGTCTGACACCCAAAATTACTCAGTTTGACATCATAGAAAATGTAAGAAACCCACAAATATTAACTTTACAGAAGCTGGCACCATATGGAGTATAAATGCATTATATAAGCCAAAAGCTTTCAGTGCATTTAAAAACATAACAATTAAATCGTATAATGACAAACATACCGGATCCTTCTGCCTGTGTGATTCAAGAAGCCTCATGAAAGAAGGAAATAACATTCATTTATATACAATGCAATTTAAACTATTTACATCTTATTTAAAATAATGGAGATTATTCCTTTGTCTTGTTTGATGCTGTTGTCAAGATTATGCAAACGACATAATTATTCCAAATCCAATCAGTGAACAATCGCATCAGTCTGTGAATTCAAGTCGACTCAATACTGAATCAATGTCGTTTTTATTTCATCCAGTACTTTTTCTTAACATTGTAATCTCTCTATAAATCACAAATAATCAAATTTGGTTTCCAGCTCAGTCTTTCTTTATCTCTTGCCTTATTGATGGTTCGTCGTCTCCTGGAGCTCAGAAAGGACCCATGTCTTTGAAATCACAGGCAGGAGAAAGCAGCAGCTAACAGAGATGCTATTATTTAGTGCAGATCAAATGTGGCATAAACTGTGAGGGATAGGGATCTCTTTGTGCCTGGCACATAGTGTCCGACTTCTATGATGTCAGTCTATTTTTGACTAATGCAGTCCTCGGCACAATAATTGTTTTTCTCTCTCGAAAGCATCGAGTGGTTGCCAAGATAGCACAAGTTGTCTCTGGGGGCCGTGCATAAACATGCGCACACACACCATCTCCAAAGCCATTTGCAGCATTATATTCATTATAGTTTCTTCTAATGCATATGCAAATAGCAGCCTCTCTGAATGGCTGCACATGGCTGAGTTCACTACCCACTCAACAAGTCGCTCATAGTTCTTATTCAAATCAGATAATATCTTTATGTCGTGGCGTTTGTTCGCCGCGGCTCGTTCCTTTATAAAATAGAAACGGATGAGTGATGATAGATGCTGCTGTTGCTACAGAAGCCAGAAGAAGTGCTCGTTTTATTTAAACTATTTGCACTACAGGTTTCCCCAGTGAGAATCTTTATTGTCAGCAGCAGAGTGATGTTCCTTCAGAATGGCTCATTGTAGCTGTAAACCCAGCGTTGGCACCATGGGCTTTTAAACAACTCTGCAACCTGACATTAAAAGTCACTGGGCCCCATTCACACACAAATATCCCATCATATTTAAGAGGGCCCATTAAGGGCCACATTGAGAATTCATGGGCCTTTCTCCCGGCCCCCCTTGTGTGATTTATCTGTGACGGCCATATTGCCGGGCCCTTTCAGAAGGAGTGGTTCCACTTTTTGTCTTAGGAGGCCCAAAACAATGCATCTCAGGCCCATTTCTTCTGTAGGGCCTCCTCTTTCAGGGGGCAGAGAGAGCCGGGGCTGGCCTAACATCTGTTTGTGTCCGGAGCCAGGCGGGACCGGAGCACAGCGTGCCTCGGTGGCCCCCTTCTCCTCTCCCTGGGGGTCTTTGTTCCCGATTTCATGCTATCAGAGCGGCAGCATGTTTTCCTGCGCGGAGCTGTCAGGGGCATAAAAGGCCCTGAGTGGGGTCACATCAAGAGGGATGGGCATGAAAAATTGGTAAAATGTATCACAAAGCCCACCCACTAGATGGTTGCCTAGCGCCCTGTGCTGGGGTGTCAAGACCCCTCCTCTCCCCCCTGTACCTTCCTCTTCCCCCTTTCCTTGGCTGAATTACACCTCTCTCTCCCACCCTGGTGGACAAGCACATCATTTAGATGAAATGGTGCAAACAAATTAAAGGGTGGTGCTCCAAATGAATCAATGTTCTTTGTGTGTGAGGAGGGTTTTTGTGCTCCGCCAGGGGTCTTCTCCTCCACTGCACCCTGGAAGGAAGGAAGGTCACCTGGCTGAAAAAGCCATCAACTGCCGTGGTAGCTCAACTGTTGCTACAGAAAAGTTAAAGCAAGGCAGTTTTATTTATAGAGGACCTTTCGCACACAGAGGTAGATTCAAGGTGCAGTACAGGGACATCAATTTAAAATCAGAAAGCAGTTTACAACCATTTTCAGCTAAATAAGAGATGAAAAAGAGCAGCGTCAAGAGGTAAAGAGACTAAAAGTTGTAAAACACATAAAGAGGCAAATTCTGTATCAAAATTTAAATAAGATGCATTGAATGAAAAAAATAATGCAAGGTAGATAGAGATAAGTAAAATAATGAAATAAAATACAATGGTGGTATGACCTCGTAAAATAGTTTAGGCCAAGTCACTTGAGAATAAAACAGTTTTCAATGTGGTTTTACAAACTGCAGTGGATAGAGAGAGAAGGTAAAATTATTTTCTGTAAGAAAGTAAATCACTCATTCATGATGGAATATTTAGGCCCTGTTAAATTTAAAAAAATTAGACAATAAAGTAGTATTCTCAAATTATTTTTCTTCAATATGGCACTTTTACTCTGTGCAGATATGATCAGTGTTTATCAAATGAATCTTGATCTAATTAGTTAAACATGTCCTATTGCACCGTGCTAACCAAGCTCCAGTCCTCGTGGAAGAGTCCAGAATTAGACTTTCATTAATTGTTTGGTCCTGATCTTTATCGAATGCCAGAGTAATGAACTCAACGGGCTGCGCTCCTATTGGACCATCACTAATCACCAGTCACTGATCGGGCCTTCGATATTCCGTAATTGACTCAGCACGACAAATTACCTCACCTCTGTTTCCTTTAATTGATTCCCAGCCGGAGCTATGGTGGAAAAGGTAAATTAAATGAGTGTGCGGTGGTTCCAGGTGCTCAGTGTTTTCCCTGTACCAACAGCATTTAATGTGCGACAATCATTGCTTCATGGTTGTACGTGAATTTGTTTCCTCATTAACAGTGTAAATGTTCTTTTTAAGACCGAAGCGTGGAAAAGGGAAAGCATGAATGGCCGCAGCGCTGACGGCCACTCCTTCACATCACAAAGCTCCCGATTCAAAACATAACAGCTGCAGCTAACAACATTCAAATGAATGCCACATTAAGATGGCTATTGAGCGTTTAAGCATGCATGGCCTTAGAGGTGGAGGGAAGCCGGTACGTTAAACAGGCTTGTAGACATCTGCCGCGGTTGGTTTTCAAAGTGCTGACTAAAAGTGGCAGGGGAGGTTTCTCAGATTAAATCTCTCATTAGGTTTTCTTTGTACAGGTGGCAGTAATGTGTCAAGAGCCTGGCCTGAAACAATGTCCTCCTCCTAGTGGGACTAATATGCCTCAGGAGAATCCACCCTCCTTTTACTGCCACTACTTTACACACAGACTCTGTCACAATGAAGCATCTGGTGGCCTTTTCCTGTGTAGAGGGCTTTTCCACGGCCATTGTGTCTGCTAGTGTGCATGTGTTAGAGAAAGAGACAGAGCGGAGACACCGTTCAATCCTGTGGCTCCAGTTGTCTTCTTTAACTGACTGTGTGTTTCTATTATACCATGATTTTTTACCTAAAATGTTTGGAGATGATTTTTGAGTGCTTGCTCCCAGCTGAGACCATGAGTTTAGGTGGGTGGGCAAGTGTGTGTGCTTGTGTGAGTGTGCGTGCGTGCGTGCGCGTAGCCCCCCAGGAGTGGGAGGTCGCCGGGGTCAAAGTGATGAATTTTTATAGGCCTGTTCCCTGTGTTTCAGCCCTGTCCCTTTCTCTGCGCGCTGCACTGCCTCTCAAAGACAACCATGCAGGGCAATTTGTCCTGCGGGGCCCTGCAGAATGGGCCAGCAGAGAAGTTAAATACCAGGGGGGAACACACACACACACACACACACACACACACACTCACACAAAACATACACATACATTCAGTTTCTCTCTCTCCCACACACACACACACTCACACACACCCCTCAGTCCTGTTGTCCTGAATGATTTGTGGCCTGTCCATTATCCATTCCAAAAGGACAAATGCTTTTGGCCAGTTTGTGAAGGTAAAGCCAGAATGGCAGCCCTCAATGCGCGCCATTGTTTTTAGAGAAGTTTCCCAGATGTTATAATGCACAAGATAAATAGGGCACATTATCACTACCTCGCACACCCTCTTACCTCTCCGGGCTCGGTTTCTGGCGAGGGCGTGGCAGGTTAGGAGACCTCCTACTACGCACACACTGCCGACAGCCCCCCGGTGTCAGCTCTCACGCAGCTCAGTGAGTTCATGGGAAGGGTTGAGAGCTTGTGTGTGTGTTACTCACTATTAGGGGTGACGCAGGCCAGGTTTACTAGGGTCAAGCGTTGACCAGTGGGTCACCCACAGGCTAACTTTAGGGGTGATAATGTTTCCACTCTCACCTCCTCCATGTTGACTCCCCAGGCAGCAGTGTGTGTGTGTGTCAGTGATGAATCCGCCGTGTTTGGAGGCATTAAATTAGTCGGACTCGGGGAGAGAGGAGTGGATAACTCTGGCTTGTGTCCAGTCAGATCGGGTGGGGAGGGTCACAGCTGATTTACTGGCTTCCCTGTGTAATAGCTGGCAGGAACGTAGGAGGCCAAATTTGTTGTTGCCTACTTTGGATGCCCCCTTCTACCCTGCTCGGGCAGATGTCGCAATCATGCATGCGGGATGGGCGTGATGAACGGTGGCGAGCGGAAGAAAAGCGATCGGAGTGCTAAGCAATTCATGCTGAACCTGCCAGCCCTGCTGGCACACCTTAACTCAGCTGGCAGACCGGCTCTGCGTGGCAACGAGAGAATAATGGCGCATTCTGACAATGCCACTGCCCCTGCTGACACAAAGGGGAGCCCCTGTCCCCTGCCTCTGGTAATGAAGAATGAATAGTTAGCTCATTGTCTACTCATCCTCGGTCTCTCTCTCTCTCTCTCTCTCTCTCTCTCTCCCTCTCTCTTTGCACACGCTCTCATTCTCACTCTACCTAATTGAGGTTTAATCACTGAGTTCTAAATGCACTCACTGGATTATTATATTGGGGGAATGACTGTTTATTGAATAGTGTGAATCATTGCATGGAAGTAGGGTGAGGGTGGGAGGAATTCATTTATAAACTCCAGAATAGTTGGTTTGATTTGCGTATTGGCTGGTTTGCTGTCATGTCACAAATTTTCCTGCTTCTAGGTTCGACTTAACAGACTTTAATTCTGTTCGTATTTAAAATAAAGAGCGAACTGACGTCTACTGACCAGACGACGGTGTCGGGTCCAGTCCAGTATAAACTTATACATAAATCAAATGCACATATAGTCAACTGAGAACAGGTCTTTAGATTTGATGTTCAACCGGATCTCAAATCTGGATCATGGGTGTCAGAGTATCAATCAAGGACCTTGCATGCTGATTAATATTAAATAACTTTTACTAGTTAAAATCAACAGTGACTCAAGATATTCAAGATGTTTTCTAATCTTTGCCAGAAGCAGAGGCTGAATAAATCTTTTTTTTATATCGTTTTAACAGAACAAAACAGCGTTCATTATCAGTTATCAATCATTGGTTGTATTTAATAACCTTAAATACAATGTGTGATATCATGTCAATACTACAATACAAACACAGCATAGCACCCCCCTCATACTGCAGTTTGCAGTTGTGGTAAACAGTAGTACTTTTCCCCCTTTGTTTGCTCAGCAGTGTCTCCCTGCCTGCACCTGCCATCCCATCATCAGTTATGTGTGAGACTGGACCTCTCATTGGTCTTCTTTACCAGTCCATCTCAACCCCTAACCTTTGGTTGTGTGGGTTTGGGTAAGCTGACAAGAAAATATCCCAGATTCGTTGAGTCAAAAGGTGACAGGCCAGCATTTTATCATTGTATGTATGTAACCTGTATAGCTGATGCCTTGTTCAAACAGAGCAGATTTATGTTTATGTTTTTGAAATTGTTCATTTTGTAAAACGGGTCAACATTCCTTTTTCCTCTAATGTATAAATATATATATATATATATATATATATATATATATATATATATATATATATATATATATATATATATATATATATAAATATAAGCGCAGAACCTTAACTGTGACTGTATATGTCAACATGGTACAGCATCACCAAGACCTTCACAATTACAGAATAAAATGTCACTGTCCTCACAAATCAAACCTTACAAAAGGAGGATTCATTCAGTGTCATTTTAATTGAAAGCAGTTTGTTTAAGTTAGACGAAAGTTTTTGTTCTTGGTCAAAAGTAACTAAAATGCAGTTTTATTCGACCAGTCTATTTGTGACCTGTAAGCAGAGGTTTACAGAATCTAGGTTTTGGAGTTCTTCAACAATGCAACCAGCGTAGTGATTCTCATGGAATGTTTTGAAAATGAGTTGAATATAAGAATAGCTTTTGATCTACCAAGCAAAGCCATAATATATTAATATATATTTAGTCAGTTAAAACTTTGCGTTAAAAGTTTAATGTAATGGTTTTTTTTTTTCTAACTCTTGACTTGTGGAACACCCCTGTGTTTGATATGCATTGTCAGGACTACCCTGGTGTGTGTGTGTGTGTGTGTGTGGGTTTCTCTCTGTTTAAGTTGGGAACAGTGGATCACCTCCATCTGTTGGCAGGACCACAGACAGAAGGCTTGAATCTGTATGTGTGTGTGTGTGTGTGTCTTTGCTCTTTGAAGTGGGACAGATTGCTTTAACCTCTCTTCTAAGGAGAGCAGCTGGAATAGAGAGCTCCTTTAAACAGCCGCTTCCTCCTTCGACAGTCATGAGATTATCCTCCATTGATGCACAAAGCCAGCGCCTTCCTCGGCAACCTCTCATCCCAGCCCCCCGGCCCCTGGCCCTCTGCAAACACTCAGCGTTGACCTTTGACCCATAATGCAGAGATGTATTGCAAAGTCACTGTGCAGGATCAGTAAAGGACCCCAGAGGAGTGAAGACATCCCTACTGTCTCCTGAACCACGGCCTGCTTCTCTCCAACCAGCTGCTTGTTGATATTTTCCCATTGCCTGTCTTCTCTGCTCCCTCCTTCCCTCACACTAATTGGCATGTATCAAATAAGGAGCCAATTGCAGGCAAATGAATTATGGTAACATCGTTTAGGGCAGTCAGTGAGAGAGTGTTTACGTGTAACATGCTTTGGATGCAGGGACTTTGAAGGGAGAGATCTGTTCATTGATTCTGCACAAGCACCTGGGCTCTGCTGGCAGGAGGGAGCCGGCATCACTACACTGATACAGCCTTAAGTGACAGCATGGGGTTCTCATTTTCCCCGTATCACTGTTCGGTGGCCTCTGACAGAGATGCTGGGATTAGTGAGCACTGAGGCCATGTGTGTGTTGGGAGCGCAGGATGTTTTTCCAGAAAGGACGACAGTAGGAGAGCCGTGATCAATTGAGTTCAATCAAGCGCCACCAACTGCACTGACACACACTGATTGGTCAATCAGTAAACCTATGAAAGGATCAATCAATCACATGTCAGCATCTTGAAGTATGCTAAAGGCTCTTCTCCAATACTGGCCACAGTAGCAGTGATGTGCAGAGCTTCTTCTCCGCTCCAACTCTAAAATCTGCACACGGATTCATTAGTATCCTTGAAGCTAAAACACTTTAATTCAGCCACGAATCCCCAGTGTAATTATTCTGGGAAATGACTTTTTCCTTCAAAAAACGGCCGCATTAGCTAATTGTCTTTTTCTTTCTAAGTGAATCTTCCCTGCAGTACCTCTCTTGGCACAGGTTATAGACTCACATAAATGGGAAACCCTGCTCTGTTATGTTACTGAAGCTGCTTTCAGACCCGCACTGAACTCCGAATAATCTCCACACATTCTCAGGAGGGCTGTATGTGAGAACGCACATTTCCGAATGAGAGGCTAAAGCAGGAGATCATCCGTAGAATTCATCGCAAGCGAGTTGGCATGTTGATGATACTTCTAACAGAGGCACAAAATGAAACAAAAATATCTCAGGATGAAAAAGTGGGGCCAAACACAGAAGTCACCATGTCAAGAGAGTTTTTGGTGAAAAGGACGGAAGCCAGATTTGATGTATTGTAGAGAAAAACATGTGATCTCCGCAGCAGATATAATATGTTTCATCCTGCCTCTGCCTGCTGCATCACCCCTCACCTGAACGCTCCAGAGATTTCTGTGTAGTTGTGAAGGCTTCCGAGTGGAGAATCCACTTTTTTCATGTGTGAAAATTACACTCTTGAGAAAATCCTGAACCAATTGTGCAGACATCCTCTGGAGTTCATGTCTGAAAATGGCGAGGTAGAGCTTCTCTGTTGCTCTTGCAAAGGGCCAACTCCTTAAATCTGCAGATGCAATCATTAGTTTCCTTGAAAACTAAAACTGTTTAATTCAGCCACGAATCACGAGTGTTATCATTCTGAGCAATGACTTTTTCCCTTAAGAAAAAGCAGCATTAGCTAATTGTCTTTTTTTCTATGGGAACCTTTCCTGCAGTGCCTCTCTTGGCACAAGGTATAGATTCACACAAATGCAAAACCTGTGGCCCAGTTATCTCACTGAAGATGATGTCAGCCCTCTCTTGTCTCAGTAGAAGCCAACACGTATCTCTCTGTTCACATCTACATGTATTTGCATTTACTTCTTTATGTACCCCTGCCAGATGGAGACATTTTCATATTCATGTATTTTTTTTCGGAATCCTAGCTTTGTTTACCGGATCATAAAAAGTAATTTGAACATGAATGGAAGGGATATTTCTCTGCTTTAATATTAACACGTATTGGGCCAGAGAGCATGTTTGAGCTCTTGGCTTTAGTAGTCGCGGTGCGGTGGCCAGGAATTTCTGCTCGACTGACTTTTGGATTTGCAGAGTGGACGACAGAAGGAGGGTAGCCTGGAAGAATTATAAGACAATTATAGAGTCCAAAAGCATTAAAGATCCATTTGAGTAACGTATTTTTTTAAATGTTATACTCACAACCCTTGCTTGACCGTATGGAAACATAGTTTTTGCTCCTTAAATCGTAAGCGAAAGAAAAAAATGGCCACATGACCACATTTGGTGCTAATCAGAGACGGCAGAAAAATGACTGTCTGTGGTTGTCTTTGCAAGCTGCGGTTACAATGACTTTTTGACAGGGAAAGTGTCTCTTGCCCTTCTCACTAGCTCCTTCTTTGGCCTATTCATTGCACAAAGCTGCTTAAGCGCACTTAAGCGCATTAGCATTTGGCTGCCAGGGGACCATATTGACCCTGCATTTGGATGGCCTAAATGAGTGAAAGATGGAGCGATTTGTTAGGGCTTTAGAAAGTTGCTTTTGGGGAAGGGTGGGGGGGGGGGAGCAAGCACGGAGGAATGGGATTGAGGCAGAGGGGGAGACTGCACAGAGTTGTTCCACTTTCTCTCAGGGCACGGTGTTTGTTCTAATCTGGTGTGAAGTTTCCCCGTGTCCGAAGCGGGACTGATTTGTGACATTTCAGTATAAAGGGCCTTTTTCTGCTAGCTATATTGGCTTGACCTGATTATCTGATCTGTGCTTTGAATTTCAATCAGGTCCACCAGTCTCCGCCGTGTGGTATGGGAACCACTGGCTGAGGGATTACCTCATTCAACTGTCTTCAAACACAGATGGTCGAATGTTTAACTAATTGTTAAAAGAGTCCACAAAGGGGAATTTAACCATGCACACAGTCCATGGGGTCAGTGCTTAGACCCAGATAAAGTGAGGGGACAGTGGAGGTGTACTTTGTGAGATGGTTCTTTAAAGATCTTTCAAACGCAGCACAGTGTGGTGGAGGGCGCTGCGGACAAAGCACAGGGCACAATGTGCGGATGTGATGGAGTGGGGGGGGTATGGGCCATACTTAAGCTACCTATAAACATCTCGGCGACATCATAAAGAAAAATTCACCAATTACTTGCAATAAAGTATCATTCTTGTCCTTTATTCTAACGTGCCGATTCGTTCTCTTCTCCTCTCTCCTCCAGAGACTTTGCTCCAATGCCACCCTGCAGACAATCAGAGACGCCGACCAGAATGAAGTTGAGAAGCAAATATTCCGAGAAAATGACAATGACCGAAAGGTAAGCTGTACTGCATTAATACTGCACAACACTCAGTTTACAAATTGAGCAGAAACTTTAAAACAAAATTTAACTGTTAGTGTTTTCCTACCAGATTTGGGTTTTTTAATTGCTAACTAATTTGTTTTAAGAATCGCTAAGAATGTATCTGCCCACTATCAATCCCATTCAAACCACTGATTGACTGTAAAAACCCACCATTCCATCTTATGGATTTAAATAAACTTAACTTAGCACAATCAGATGTTCAAATAGAAATTATTTTCCATATCTACATTGTCTATATTGTCATAAACCCTCGGCCTGAGGTATTACAGGTTGTGATATAAAGATATAAAGTACTGGGATACCTCTAGTAGAATGAACAGCGCTGTCTGCCACTGCAGCACACTGCTGTTCATTAGTGCTCCCATCAGTGCTCTAATTACAAAGTGAAGTCCACATTCGGATTGGTATTAATCAAAGCTCCGTTTCTCTCTCGTCTTTGATTAGGTGGTTCTTCAGCTTGAGAAGAAGCTTTTTAATTATGTCAACCAGGACGTTTTCCGGGAAAACAATGGGACCTCAGTAAGTCACCCCTGTGCTTCCTAACCCTGCATATATTCATCTACTCTTTAATCCCTACTCTCACTGTAACAAATTTGATATCTTACACTGGCTTTATAGCCTTTTTTTCACTGTATAGTAGCAACAGATTTTAAATTGAATCTCTGACCGGCTCAGAATATAAGAGAATGAGCTATACGATGATGATTTGAGGCTTTGTATATTTTGACAGCAGGTACAGCGAGTGTAAAGGTAAAATAAACACAAGTCATTTGGAGCTACTGAACCTTCATCATGCACAAGTTGATGCTCTCACTTCAATTTGGCCCCACACACGGTCTCTTTGTCCCTGCTGAGGGGCCAAATGTCTTTGGATTAACTTTTAAATGAGACTTGAGTGTGGATGAGGTGAGTCTTAAGTGTCTGCAGAAGAAAAACACCCGGCACACTCCTCCACTTTTATATGGCTGTATATTACATTAAGTAGTTCAGAGTTGGACCTTGTTAAAATCCCAAGGAACCTTGAACACACACTCGCTCACCTACACATCAACAGAATGGTCCATGAAGCCACAAGTCCTGACAGAGTGGAAGCATAGAGTTTATTAAACTGTTGAACACATTAACATAGTAGAACTTCTTGGAAATAATACCGTATTATCATTTTTGTATTACTCAATTTGGATTCCAATTTATTTGTTGAGTCGAGCAAATTAATGATTGAAGATTTGTTTCACCACATGTGACAGTTTAGGCCTTAAAAACTCAGGTGTAGTCTGTGAAATATGTTCAAATATTAAGTACTAGGTCTTAAATATGTTTAGGTAGGTCTTAATTAGGTTAACACTACTTCCTCACACTTTAAAATGATTTAATAATTTGGCTGCATGCATAGTTTGTAACGTCTCCATGTTTTGTGGTACTTTTATCAGTTCCGACGTTACTCAATTATGGGCAAGTGTAATTCTTGGACTCCAATATTCCTTCACATCTGTCGAACATGACATGGATCTTACATTTGCTTCATAATAGTCTTAAGAAGGTTTAAGGTTAAATTTCTGAAACCTGCAGAAAGCCGTTATTTTGCACATTTGTTCCATATTACATGTTCAAAATTCCCTTATTCATAGTAATATTGATTTCTTCCATCTAAACCAAAGGTTGTCTAGGTCAGGTTCAAGGTTATTAAGGTGCCATATCTCAACTCAATTATTGTTTTATGAGTATGACATTAATTGCATTTTAGGGTAGATTATGTGCTGTAGGTAATTATATATAAATCTACATATAGTTTATGTAAATTGTTGTGTTTGCATGCCCATTCATATGATAAGTGATTTTTAAACTTTAGTTTCCCACCAAAACTACATCAGGACAATTTAATTGGTGTCAACTAAGTTTTCAGTCACAGAAAAGTGTAAAAAAAATAAGACCTGTGATTTACCTTACAATTAGAATAAAATAAAGCCTTACTTAATTATGTATCATCTTTGGAAAAAGTGGGACTCACCAATGGGAGATTTGTCATTTTCAAGAGAAATAATCAACACATTACCTCAATGAATATTAACAGGCCACCGACAAAATATCAGTGAAGGACACGATTCAACTGATTAAGCAAAGATGGAGCCTGAAGACAGAGCTGCTGGCACTTATTGACCCTGCTCATTGTACTGCTAGAGCTCACTGAATGTGATCAGCAGAAATACGTAGAATGTGTAACTGTAGCTGTAGGAGGCTGAGGTACCCCCCTCGTTTCCTTCTCCCTCCTCCTCCTCCTCCTCCTCCTCCTCCTCCTCCTCCTCCTCCTCCTCCTCCTCCTCCTCCCCCCACCGAGGCAGACAAGATGGATGACATAATGGGGGCATCAGAGATAATCTGATGGTCATGGTCTAGTTAAACACACCATGTTATGATCCTTATAAAACAAACTACCTTTCCAAAAGGATAAATGTTCCTCCTCACACTCCTCCACTGGGGAAGGGGGGGGGGGAAATCCATTGCATCCTTCATCAACTGTGAGACTTGTACCGGCTTGACAGAAATTTAATTCGAGGCAGCTCTTGAAAATAATTATTGTATTTTGAGAGGAGTAATCATTGGCCAGGACATGATTGAATGTGTCCATGCCTATTGACTTTTGCTATGATTAATAGGTTTGTTTAGTCGATATTCCCATCGAAATTGTATAATTAATTATCCCCAGCGCTGTCACGGCGGGACGATGGAGAGCCCTGATGAGTATTTGGGAAGATTAAATTTTCTGGGCTTTTCGTGGCGTCGAGGGGCACCGCGGGGCCTTGCTCCGGCGGAGAGACGGGAGGAGCGGGGGGGTGCACGCATGCGCCCCCGTGCACGCTTGTGCCGCGTGCGCCCCTCGGATCCGCACACTTTCTCCCTCTCCGGGAGCACGCACACCCACAGGGCCGTCCCCATTGATTTTGTTTCAGTATCTCTTTATTGTAATTTTATCAGCGTGGTGTCGGCAGATGGGGGGAGCGGGAGAGGCGGGGGGGGGGGTGTGTTTGTGTACTGGCTGTAGTAAGTGATGAACCTTTCTGTCTGGCCGGCCTCTCCTTGTCATGCCGGCGGCGTCGTTCCTCCTCCGCATTACTCACAAGCCCAGAGAGCAGTTTAAACACGAGAGGGACATAAAAAAAAAGAACAAATGCTGCTTCAAATCAAAAGTTCTTTCATGTTGGACCCGTCCAGGCACCTAAGTGGCAATGCAGAAGCCGAGCTTAATGAAATCTGACCTTAAAGGATTTAAAGCAGGCTTATATAAAGTGATTCTGCATTGGGGGATATGTCTTTTCCTTTAGCTTGTCCTCTATTCTAGTCCAGGAGAGTATCGACTGCTTATTTGGCCTCATCAGAATAGCACACACGCACAGTAAGCTGCCGTTGCCCAGGTTTGTTTCGTCGATAATCCCATTGATATTCCGATCTTCTAGCAATGTCTCTGTGCGGAAAAAGTCAAAAGTCAAAAGTGTGTGGAGAGCCATTCGTCGTCATTTCCTGATCAGTATATCAGAACTCGGTCCTCATCTAATCTCATTCCTCTCTACTACATGCTTTAACAGACATGAAAATAAGAGCACAGTGTTGTTTGTGTTTTGGTTCGGCCGCTCAGTACCAATCAGCCCCCCCCACACCCCTTCCCGTCAGTGACAGTTTATCGCTTTTCCACACAAAATAATGAAGATGCCATAAAAAGAAGGAAAAATATGGCCCCCTGCAATGAAAGCCAAGTGTGAGGTGTAAAAATCAAATTAAATGACCTTTCACCCCAACATTTATTGATGGGTTTTAATGGTGGCAGGTGTTGTCACCGGAGATATTTGACAACGCGTAAATCAAAGCACAATTACAGGTGGTGGCCGGTCCGCCAGCACGCTGAGGGGAGGGACAGTCGGGGGCCAAAGACCTCATGTTCCCTCTTTTTTTCCCCTCCTTCAACTTCCTGCCTGTGAACCATCACGACCACTTTGATTTAGGAGCGCACTGATCATCCGAGCAGTCAGAAATTTGAGCCTATGACAGGGTAGTTTTTACCCAGACACTTCTTCATCTTTGTCCCTGTGTGATATTGCCAGAGCAGCAGCATCTCGCGCCACTTCCTCAACGACGCCCAAGGTCATTTCTGCCTCGTCCTGCCTGTGCAAAGTCACCAGGCCTCCAACCAATATAAGCTTCTTTTTTTTTATTTTTTTACTACTGACCTACCAGAGCGGCAGAGCATTATGCTTAATTGACCTGGGATGAAATGTAGCGTGAAATTTGTGGCCGCAGGCTTTTCCATTCACCTGAATGAATTACTCAACAGTCACTTAAGCCCCATACTCCGTAGATACACACGGCCATATGTTGCTCAGCCCCTGCTGTTTAAACTGTGTCACACACTCATAATCAGGTGATTTACCTCAAACAAACAGAATCACACCTGTGATCATAGATACACGTGTGTACATAAACAAAAGTCTCAATTATTGATTTTAGGACTGGGTACGCGCATCCATCGCTAAATAAACTCTGACACACACTTTTAAAATCCCAATACCTTTGTCCCAGGCTGCAGCTCAATATATTGTACACACACACACACATTCACTGATAAATCAGCAGGGTCAATATATCAGCTGTAGCCAGTAAGTAACAATAAACTTCAGCAAAGACATTACTTAAATAAAGATGTTTCACAGTTTTTCTTGTTACTCTCAAATATCATCAAATATATAATTTTTCTTTAAAACATTAAAAAACAGTCTTAAAATTAATCAAATTTATTGTTCATTGTTGACTTATTGCTACTGAACTGAACAGGAATTGTTCAATCATGGCATAGCAACCATTTATGAAATAGATCGTGGGTGCAATATTCTCTCTGAGCCAGAGTGAAACTAACAAGCTGAGAAATTGACATGGATTTTGTTTTTTGTGTCCAAACCTGACGCCGAGCTCCAGGCTGTTTTTGGTGATAACAGGCACATGGACCTGACCCAGGCCTGAATATCATTTAAAGAAAATGAACCGTGACCCTATTGGGCCTGTTGGGCTCCGTATCCTCACTCTATATACAAAGCATTATTTAGTATAGCTACGGATTACATTATAAAATGTTTATTACTAGCACGTCACCTGGGTAGTATTACCTTTCACAAGTGTAAAGATGCATATTTGCAGGTATCTGGCTTTTACTTAGCTCTGTGGGATTCACAGTAAATTGTATCTCCCTCAAAATAGGTACAGAGCACATATGCGCTACAACCAATCGAGTAACAGTCTTTCCTGCACAGTAATCTGTGGCGTTTATAGCAAACAGGAGACTTCTGTTTGCAGACTTTTGTCTTTAAAGCTGTGCCTCCTCCTCACAGGCTGTTAAGTGCCTTGTTAAATCTGCACCAGGCCCGAGAAGAGACGGCGCCTGAAGGACAAACTCAGGGAACAAATGACTCTCGCTGACGTTCCATTACCTGGGAGCTGCCCAGCTTGGACAACTGCAAATATGAAGTGGACAAGTGATATCTGTCGGACAACAATTACACAGATGACAGTTTGGACCTGGAACGGAGGGGGAAGCATGTCCAGAAATAGGATGAGATCAATGTAGTGTGTGAGGCATCATGGGAGGAATGTCTTCATCAATGCTGGTAGAAGTATTTTAGAAAAACGTTTCAGTCAGTTTAAAATATTTAAAGACAGCAAGAGGTGAGGCTTATTTTAGCTTAATCATCTAGCTGCATTACTACAGGTAATGAATCAAATAATGAATCAAATAATTACAAAAAAAAACAGTGTGGGCCAGAAATGAGAAGCTGATTTTCTTTTTTAAATTGCATATGTATTGTGCATGAAGGGAAAGCACATACTTGACACTTACTGTCAACAAATATATATATATATATATATATACTTTGTTACTATGGATATAAAATATGGTTAATCTATAAAATATATATTCTGTTTATTGACAACGTATTTTCAGATTTCTTTAAAGGGACTCTTACCTTTGTTGCATTTTTACACTTTTTTTGGATAAGGTTAAATTGGTATTAATAAGGTAATGACACTCTAAAATGCAAGACAGACCCACCAGGAGTAAAAACAAACAATTATTTCACTCTCATAATATTTAGTGAAAACTTCAACCAATAAAATTCTTCGGACCGAAGGACCTTATTGGCCGACAGACCTGTCTGTTTGCTGCATGGAAACAGACAGGAAGCCCGTCTGCTTCTTGTGGCGCTTTCGGGCCCGCGTCATCAAGGCATGTGAATGTAAATGTATATAACTTACCGAATCCATTGCTTTGGTAAACAAAAACTCACGTGCGTGCGCGGAGGCAGTAGATTGTAAGTCTGCTTGTAAATAAAGTTTCTTCAAAAAAACACCGCGGATGGGAACGAGGGGGTGGGGCATTGGAGGAAGGCGGGATGATTTGAATGTGCTGTAATTCTCAAATGCAACAAAGGTAAGAGTCCCTTTAAATGCTCAAATTTCAAAATTGATAAAGGCATCACAGACTTCACACACACACACACACACACACACACACACACACACACACACACACACACACACACACACACACACACACACACACACACACACACACACACACACACACACACACACACACACACACACTCACTCACTAGAGGGTGGATGGTAAACCGGGGTGTACAGTGGAGCGTGGGGTTGCATCCCCTGCTCTGCCATCCCTCATCCACAGTGTGTGAGTCTCTCCTGTGACCCCGGCAGTGTGAGTTTGATGAATGCCACACATCTGCCCTCCTGAACCTCCGAGACTCTGACTGGGAGGCCCCTCTGCCTGCAAGTAATGGCCACTGTTCTACACCACTGACACACAATCACACACACACACACACACACACACACACACACACAATCACATAGCGTCATCGTGAACGCACTTACTGGACTCTGGCTTATTTGCGGGCGTACTCGGCGGTCACGTGGAGACAAACAACGTGTGGATGGTCACACATGCACAACATAAATATGTCAGTGTAGATGGAAGACTGTAGTTACCTTCTGCTGATGTAATAATACTCGTACGACACCCACCTCCCTCCTCCCTCCTCCCATGTCTCCACTTTGCGGGAACGTCCTTCCCGAACATTCCCCATGTGCGCCGCGTTGATATTTCATCATGTATCCGTCAACACATCGCTGCATGTATTACACCAATGTAATGTCATTAACGTCAAGCTGCCTTACTTCAGGATGAGGTCTTCGTCGGGCCATAATTGTAGCCCGGTGTTTGAAACATGCACAATAGCCCAATTTACCACTAACGGAACATGCCTCGCCTCCATCCTGATGTCTTCCTGTCTGAAAGGAAAGGGTGGGCCTACCCGCGAAGTCCGCCGGGGTTGCTGGGAAACGTCACTGTCAGTCTCTCAGTGAGGCAGTCATGCAGGTGCCCGAGCTACCTGTTCATCTCCCAGATAATTAATGTGTACAAGCAGCCGCTAATTGCACTTCTCACTAATGATTTATGGGTTTTGTGAAAGGGGGGAAACTGGGGAAAGTGTGTGTGTACACTCTGGTGAGAGAGTACAGCTGGGTGAGGAGACATGATTGATGAAGAGTGTGAGGATGCACGGTTGGTGCGGGGGGGGGAGAGCCCCCCACCCCCAACCCCACCCAGAAGGAACACACACAACTGGTCAGCTGCTGTCAGATTTGGGGCAGTGTTAGATGTAACTCAATCAGCCCAAAAAATCCTTTTCAATTCTGCTTTTTTCATTGTGTTCTTATCTACAGCTTACTGAGGCCGAGGCCTGGAGATAGACGAGTATTGACTTCTAGTGTCAGTTAGAATGAGACTTAAATTAAAGTGTCTGAGTCAAAACAGACTTGAAATTGTCAGTGACTTGTCTTGACATGTTTCTTCACGTTGGCAAAACCCTATTTCTTTTTTTAAAGACAATTTCAAAACAGGAATTCACAAATATTATTTATCCCAAAAAAGACTCAGAAGGACATTGAACTGCTCCGAAGTCTACAGTGGAAAACTGTTTATTTGTACCATACATAAAGATGGACAACGCATTTCCGCTTCCTCCCATTGTACAAACATTAATCCAAAATATTGTGTACTGTAGCGTTGCACATTTGGAGCGAGAGTCTGCACAGTGGTGATCGTGGTGTGGAGCCATGGTATCAAGGTCCTGCAGATACATGCGGCTGACCAATCGGTCTCACTGAATGTCTAACAATGTAAAAACAAGATCAAATTATTTATTTATTTATTCCTGTTCTTTTTTTCCCCATAGCTTTTAGTGTTTGACAAGGAGCTGTTGGTGTTCAAGGATCGGCTGCATGAGATGGAGATGTCCTTCCCACCCAGGTATGACAACTTTGTGTTCACACTTCTAACATCTACAACTCAACACTAGTCTCAGGCCCTGTGTATACCTGGCATAGCATGTGTCCTACTCTCTGACATTACGGCAATGATATCATGTCCAGCATCTTTTTAGCCACTTGAGCAGCATGGCTCTGTGTGGCACTGCCGGTGTATCTGTCTGTCTTTCTTTCCACCACTTTGGTCCTGAGTGAAAAATCTCAACTACATGAAATGTTGCCATTCAAGGTCCCCAGAGGACAAATTCCTTGTAAACCTATGACACTGACTGTTCCCCTTGCATGGGGTTGGCTGTCTTTGGTTTCCAGTGAAATATCTCTTCAACCATTGAATGGATTACTCAGTAGATAATAGGTGGAAACATTCCGGATCTTTATCATCTTTGGAGATCAGGGCTGTTGAGTCTCGTCACTTTAGCTACTATGTGAATTTTTAGATGTTCCATGTTTGATCTTACTGGTCATATATTTCATCCTATGTGATTACATTTCAAATGTCTTAAAAAATGATTACATTAAATAACATTTACACGAATGAATAAACATTGTACATATCTTTCAAGTACATAATGAGATGAGAAGTGATTAGAGTTGTATCTACCAAACTTAAGAAAAGGATTTGATGGGCCTGCAACACAGATGTTTTTATTTCAGAGTAAATATCATTTCTCAAAATATACATCTACACCACTTACACACTAGTAAAAGAATAACTTCTTCCGGTTTGTTACTGGTAGTTTCAAAATGTGTCTTCTTTATGGATTTTATGTAGCAGCATTAATGACAATCCTGTGGGAAACATTTTTTAAAGTTTTTAAAATGACTCGCGAGCCATTAGGAACAACTTTGATACTACACATGTTGCTTCAACAAATATTTAATAAGGGATTTTAATAGTTTATTCAGCCAAGGATAATTTTCTAATGAAAGCACACGCAGTCCTTCACTTTATAAAGGAAATTATTTTAGGAAATGACAGAATGAAACGACATGAATAGAGCAAACCTGAAGCCTCAGGACAGAGCCACATGTTGGTAAATGCAGTGATCATGTTCACCAGACCTTGGCCATAAGGAGTTATTATTAATATGTAAAATGAGAAGGAGTCGGTCAACCCCCTCTTTGTCCAAAATGGTTTCATGAAAGCTGTTTAGATCTGTGCTTGATGGGTATCAGTTGTTAAGTACGATTGGATATGGTCCCAAACTGCTCCCATGTGTATCTGCGTATATTTCTGTGTGTGTGTGTGTGTGTTGTGTTTGTCGCTGTGCGTTGGCTTTGAGCGGCATTGGTATTCCGTCTCAGTGGGACTTGGGGGAAATTGGAGCGGGTGGTCTCCTCTCCTCTTCCTCAAACAAATGCATTTGCAATTAGCCCTTTCAGAGGAGAGGGAGGGCAAACATGCGGCCGGCGTGGAAATATGTTTCGGGAGCAGCGCGTTAATGGTGCTTGACCTTTGCCGTCGGTTGTGACTCAATCAGTGCAGATAATGAAACGCTGTAATCAAACAATAATTACTTGATAAACTGCTCTAGTGGCAGGCGCGGGGCGGTGGGGGATTTTAGAGTGTGTGTGTGTGTCTGTGTGTGAGAGAGGGCATGAAATACACGGAGCTATCAAAATGTGTGTGTGTGAGAGAGAGTGAGTGTGTGTCAAGGTTCTTCCAGTCCCTGTTTTTTAAATGACTCTGTGTCTTAATCAGGGACCCCATTTACATCACTTTGCATAAGTGACAGGTGGATTTATTGTCCTTTTACACTGGCTGACTTTTGCACCTATCCATATAATACTGAATCATCTCTCCACAGGGAGGAATAAATGTGCTGCTAAGGAAGAATGCAAATTATTCTCTCATACTCATAGTGATGATGAATCAAACAGATGAAACCCAGGAGCAGCGTATGAAATTTGATTTGATCTACTCTGTGTGTGTGGAACAAGCCACATTGTCGGCCTTGTAATGGGCAGCAGTGGCCTAGTTAAACTTAAACAACCCCCTCCTCCCACTTCTCACATACACACACACCCTACACACACACACACATGTATACTGATACCCCTCCCCCTGTCAGGTCTGCCTTGTGCTCCTTGAGCAATCAAGCCTCAAGGATTGTTCTCCATCACATTGCCTGCTCCGGACCAGCCCCTCACCATCTGTGAGGTTATTACTCTTTTTAATGCAGGCCATCGGTGCACACCCTCACTGACACACACACACACACACACACTCACTCATGCACGCACACGGCTCACTTTTGTTCAAATCTATAAATCAATAGTAGTCACAAACATTTAATCTGCAAGTTAATTCTGTCTGTTGTCCGGCGCCGGGTAAGAAGTTGTCACAAAATGAGACATGCTGTCAGGTGGATAATAAATTGGCCGATGGACAAACATATGTAGCTGCAGCTGCGGTGCAGAAAATTGTATCTCCAGCTTTATATTTTTTAGCAGCTAACTACAGCGGAAGCATCAGTGGTCAGCAGCTCGTCTCATGCTTTTAAACGCAGGTTCGGGCAGACACACATCTCTGTCGCTATAAATGCACACACATGAATTCTTCCCCTCAAAGCTGCAAAATGCATATCGTTTTACTTTCAAGAATTCGTCGGTCAAAGTTGGCCGTGACGAGTCCAAGTACTTGGGCACTGGGGTGAGGAATTTGCCCGAGCCTCGTCACAGTCGGACCTGGAGCCAGGCGGCTGCCGAGCACTGATCAGCCGCGGTACGACTTACAGTCATACACAGGAGCCCGTGTGTGGTTTTCATAGCCAGTGTTCTGAGAGAGAATGGATGAGTCTATTAATCAGAAACCGATCATTTATAAGGAAGTAGTTTCTCCATCAGGCGTAATGCATGAGCCTCCAACCAGCCATTATATCCTTATCTCTGCATAGGATACAGCGCGGCCATTTGACTTGAAATTATGGTAAGTTTTACTCTACATTATGGTTCTTTTGATTTCATACTTGAAATGGCATAATAAAGGTAATATCCCCTAAAAACATACTAAGGCAAAAGTAACTTATTCATGTATTTTGATTGATTTAGAGGAAAGCTTTTAGTACTCTCCTGATCTGATTTCTTTGCCCTTTTTTTGCACGAGATCGATGCAAAAATTGAATCGGGACCCCGTCTTTAGAAGGAACAGCAGTGGACGATCAGGGAGCAGTGGAAGAATGTATTCTGCCTGTAACATGGTTACTGGGAATGGGCTTTGAGGGAGATTTTGAGTGACATCAGAGCAGCGGGACAACTCCATCAAGGGACAAATCATGAGTGATTTCATGGCAGCGACATGGTGTGGACGTTGTGCAGAGAGAAAAGAGCTGGGTAGTAGAAGACGGAGGAGGAGGAAGAGGAGGAGGAGAGTAAGATGGCTGCTGTCCCATATCTGTGTCTGAGGAGGAGAGGAGCCAAGATCTGGATACGAGCGAAATACAGCTAGTGTCACTGCAATTACATTACAGCATTACAGGTTGTTATGTATGCGTGTTCACAGATGTCTATATACATGGATCTTTGTCAGGGCAACTAAACGTGGAAATTAGGATTTCTTGGCCGACAGGAAAATGTGTGAACCCCCATCCTTAATCGGCTACAATTATTTACTTAGGCTACAACCATGCTACTACGTGTTAATTTGGATATGGCATTTTCAAACTAAAACTGTTTCTTTCCGTTTTAATCCCTGTTCATACAAATATGCCTGACAACTTAACCTAAAACCGGCCCCCCCTAGTGCTGAAAACGCCTCTGGAATTGTCAAAGATTGTCCGAGTACTAGCTTGTCATTCACGCATATAAGCAGTTGTATCATTAACCGCACAACAGCTGTTAGCAAGGCAACAGAGTCAGTTATGATTGTAATTGATTATCCACATTGGTAGTGGGTCGTGTCATAGGAGCCTGACGAATCATTTCCAAAAATGAAGCGGAGTTATCAAACTAAAACGGAGTCAGCAGCATTTTTCCAATTTGTCAGTTTTAGGGGATCTGAAAGTGTGGAAGTCAGGAGTTTATGCATCGATGATAGGGTTGATGTGTTTTAACATGAAAAAGTATAGTGTGGGGATCAACATTCAACAGCTTTTGTTGTCATGTTTTTGTTGCATCGTGCAGTTACATGAATACACTGACATTTGACATTGGACCTGGAAAACTTGGATTTTAAAAATGTTCGGTTGCCAACCAAAAATATATATATTTGGGGAATTGGCTAACAGAGTGACAAGATTCATATCTCTCTGGCACTCTTTCCATTTAGTCCATGGCTTAGCTAAACCTCTCCTTAAGCACATATGGAAAGATGGGGAGGTGTTAGACCTAACAGGACGGCTCCAGTCCCATCTGTTTGTCAAGTCTAGACTTTGGAGAGAAGCAGGGGACCAGAGTGTGGCCCGGAGGTCAGGAGGTGAGGCCAGTGAGGAGACAGAAACATAAACAGTTGTGTCTTCACTGTTTGGGAAGCACCCTGAGAACAGCGTCTTCATGTTGGCTAACATTTCTTGAAGCTTCAGGTCAGGGAGGACGAGCTGGGAAACTCTACAACATTCACAGGTTGGTGAAAGAGGAAGGTCAGAACGACTTTGCGCCTCAGATGAGAAAGGGTTTTGGTGGCACTAATGGCCGCCTGCCAGCTCCTCAATAACTGCTAATAAGTGCATATGAGTGAATTATCAGGGCAGTGGAGAATTCCTCAAGACTCCTTTTGAGCTCATAGGAAGTGCTCCCACAGATGGCTCTCCTGTACACAGTCACTGGCATTGTTCTGTGAACAACACTCTTCCCACAACACTCCTGACCTCTGAAGGCCTGTACGAATGATGTCACCCTTATTACCCTATTTCACTGTGAAAACATTATTCCTATAGCACTATCCTATATGAAGGAGGCTTTTTGTTCTCTGCACTGTGAACAGCCATGCTATACTGGAGCAGAGGCACCGTATACGGCCCCACAGAGGTACTTTTAATGACAACGTTTGGTCATAGCACTGCGTCCGAGCTACAGTAAGTGTTTGGCTCGTGTTGGCTCGGCGCCACCGCGGGATCCAGCGTTACAGGCTGATCTACTGAACAGGAACATTGTTTTACAACCATCAGCGCATCCATCATTCTAACTACTAGAGAGCCTGTGAAAATGATGAGGGTCCATTGTGGCGATAATAGCTGAAGATTGTTCGCTGTCATGTGTCATTGCCTCTTGTCTGGGATGATGCCACTGAGTGGGAGGCTTTGTTTGAAACACTCTAACATGGAGAGAATCAAATGGATGCCATCTGTGTCTTCTCGTCTTCATTTAGAGCAGCTAGAGGCAGAACATGTCATAGCTGGAGCCCAGCAGGCTGTGAGCCATGAGCTATTGATGGCATTTCACTCTGTTTGTACTGCACTATGCCAATGTTGTGCCTGCAGCCTCCCAGCTCTACAAACTGAAGCAAACATCCAGCTTTATTGATAGCATTTGGCCGATCTTTTTGAATCTGTGCGTGCGTTTGAGTGTGCGTGTGTTTTGTCAAGCCTCCCTTGACAACTGCAAACAAACACAGCCTTAGAGGCAGGGAGTCGTTCGAAACCCACAGTTTCCAACTTTTTAGCCAATGCCAGGCCAGCACTGGCCGCTCCAACATCCCACGTTGAACCCTTGACCCAATCTCTCAGATACTATGACTCTTATCTGTAGCTTCTAGCCCTGCCTGTTTAACAAGTTGTTATTGCCCTCATTAAAAAAATGAGCAAGCTCATAGCCTCATTTGTCATGATGTTGAACAAGGTATTAGCTTTTGATCAAGAGATAAGATCAGAACACCTGGGCTGGAGCTGTCAATTCAATAAAATTTTACTTATGTATAGTAGTACCAATCATAACATGCATTATCTTCAGACTGTTTGTTCACAAAGATTTCTGTGTTGTTGTTAATGCGTCTGACTGAATAATTTCCTGCTGCCTTGTTCGTATGTGAAAGGCAAACTCTGGAAAAAGTCCTGACACAATTCTCTGGACATCCTCTAGAGTTAACTTCTGAAAATGGCTTAAGCTACAACATAGTAGACAATGTACTTCCTGTCTACACCGGCACGCATATGCCCAGTGTACGTGAATGGTATACTTTTTGGGCGTATTTGTATGAACAGAGATTATTACTGATGCAGATTTATAACACTTGTGTGAACTGTTTGTTTTCGTTTTAAAACAGAATATTTTCCCCCAACATATTCGTATGGACGTAGCCTCAGGATTCAAAGTCATGCTGGGTTGAGAAGAGAGAAATGAGGAGATGTGTGAAAAGAAGAGATAAGGAAAAGAAAAGATCAGGAGTGGGAACAGGAAGCCCTGTCAGACAGGTTGTAATAATATCCTTTCCAAGACTGAGTGTCCAGTCAAAATGAAGATTGTCGTCTGGCCTGCATTTTATATGCAGCATTTTATCTTTTAAATCTTTTTTATTGCCAATTGTATTGGTGTGTGCAAATACAGTAGCTTGTAAATTACAGTAATGTATGTCCCAACAGCCTCACCCTCGACTGGGTGAGGCTGGGTGACACAGGTGTAGCCTGTGCTCACCTCACTGTGTTTTTTTTTTTTTTTTTTACTGTTGGAAGACAAACAAGCTGACATCGACCGGAACGCATGTGAGTAATGTGTCAGCAGCCAAGTCAAACATTAAACCCCAAACCAAGCATGAATGAATGAGCTCTCGATGGCTGCTGGAGGGGCTCAATGTGCGACTGTACACACACATGTCTCATCTGAGATGTGCTCAGCAACACAAAAGAACCAACGGCAAAACGGTATTCATAGAATCAGCCTCACACAAGAGGGGATGGCTGTAAAAGCCCATAAACACCAGGGAGAGACAAAGACACAAGAGTTTCAGGCATCAATCAATCAGCAGTGTCAATGTCATTATTCAACACTGAAGTCGGTCAGAAACTTTTCTCTTGTCAGTTTTACTCTGGAGCATGACAGCTTGTTATGCACTGTCAAGAAAGTGTGAGACTTATCTTTATAAAAGTTGTCCTGGATGTAGAGTCCATTTAAAGGCAACACTCTGCAGATCTTTTTAGCTCTCTCACTTTTGAACCTTCACCGACTCTGCACAAAGAGAAAGATGCTGTGGACCAGTTTAATTCTGTTTGGGCATCAGATACATGCTAATGTAGCAGGTTAGCAGGTTGTGTAATTTGCGTATTAAAAATCATATGTAACCATTCATACCAACAGGAAATTATCAGATATGTCAATCAAACCAGGACTGTTAGCAAACCATAACACACCAATGCAAGTTAAACCTATAACAAAGAGACAGTAAAATGGTTTTACAAATATTTCATTGATATTGTTTGTTTTCTATTTCACCTCATTCCAGGCTTTGTTTAGAGTTTTTGTCCAGTTCTGAGCAGCTCCTTCCTTTCCTCTGTGCATTGCATTGTGGGAGAATAGTATACAAAACAACACTGAAAAACAAGTCTGATTTCTGCATGCTGACTGATTTTAATCAGCTCTTGACTTTCCACTTTTACGATGTGAACCCTAAACACAGACTTGAGTTATGATATCTTTGTTCATTTGGAATACAGCTTGACTTGTATTGATGCAACCAGCTTTCCAAAGACTGTACTTGATCACTAAATATTGTGGCCTTAAATTAAATGACCTTCAAAATAAGACAAAACGGATTTTCAAAAATGCTTTACGTAGTGCAGATTTTCAAAAAACCCTGGTTTCTATGTTTTTGTGTGTATTGGAGTACTGTGAGTATTTAGGGAATAATGACATCTGAGTTTAATCTGCGCATGCCCACTGCTACCTCGTGTAATAAACATTAGCCAGAAAAAAAGCTATTAATGGTTTGTACTTGTTTCTTACAAGTTTGCAGCTACATTTAACATTACTGCACCACATTAATGACATTAATTTCCCTCGCACGATAGTTCTTGAACCACAGTGTTCTTTTCTTTTATTTAATGGATCGTTGATGTAGTAGACGTTATCACCTACTGGCCTGCTTGTTTGAGCCTTTGTAGTATTTTTTGTGTTCACGTCTAGATGGAGATATTCTGTCAAATGAAGGCCGCATTCGACAGAATTTTTTATTTTTAAAGGCAGTGTAAAGTTTTCTTGAAAAAAATATCCACGGTAGTGTAGACAAAACCTCTCTCTCAACGAACCTATCCACCTGTCATAGAATATATGAATTTCATGATGTAATGAACCACCATTTAAAGTCTAAAATTCAAGAACAATTTGGCTCTGGTGCATGAATTAAGTTTAGGAAGTGAGAGGTACATGTTATTCCTAATTGCTGACAAGAACAGAACACAATAAATCCTTAACATCCCTGTCACAGTGACATGGCAATATTTCCATTTTATCTGTGATTGTGGGACTCTCAATTATGATTAAAAACACACATAAATATATCTATATATATCTTGGTCTTCGCTGCCTCTGGCTCCATCCTCTGTGCCGGTTCCAAAGACCCTGAACAGTCGCCTAGAAGAGAAAAAAAGTGTTTTCCAGACTCCTAACTCCACAGTTTAACACAACAACAGGACTAATGTCTTTACGTTTAACAAGTCTAAATACAAGAGGGCTTTTACCTTCCAAACTTAGAGACAAAAACTGTCAAACTTACCTGAGTGTATGCGTGTGCTCATTTCATCTGCACACCATATATGTTTATGTGTGGATACCTTGAAGTGCAGCCCCTTCTATACAGGTACACAATTGTGTTATCAGCTTGTCCCATTAATTAGTGTAATTAGTCTTGCTGCAGGCAAAAAGTGTCTGATATGAGCTGACGGCCTCCAGCCCACACGCCCAATCGCACCGTTTACCTTCCCCGATAAGTTTGTGAGCTCGCTAATCAGACACATTAATCATTTTGGCCCCAGCGCCCCGTTAGACTGTTTGCTGTTGCATTAAGACTTGTTATCTCTATTGGAGCCAATGGAGGGTGCGGTAAAACAGAAAGGGGAACAACCTACCTGCACACACAGGGACACAGAATGGCCCTTTAATGGCCAATGTGGAGTATTTTTAATCAGCGTTTACAATGGCTTGCTGTCATCAAAAATGAAGGAACGATAGCAAAGTTTTGTTGCTGAAGTGCTTTGGGAAGTTTGCAATCAGGCGGGAGTTCATTGTTTGAAGGAGGTGAGGGGGGAAACTTGATTTTCTCTCAATCTCTTTAACACCAAAATGACCCCAGCTTGTTAGTCAATAAAGCTATAACAGAGTCGCTGATAGGAGGAGGATTGTTCGCAGGCTGTTTGAGGCCGGCCACCATCCCACAGGAAGCGGGAGTGTTCAGGCCACCCTGAAGTCGAGCAGCTCCACGAGCCCTTTGAAGACTTTGCTCTCTTTCACCCTCACTCTGCCTCTTTCTGTCTGATCCATCTTTATCCCCTCTCCTCTGCCTCCCTGTCTATCCCTGCGTCACTCATCCCATTCTTCGTGCTCTTCTCCATTCTCTTTTATCCCAGGATCACTTTGATTAGCATACTAAAACCCCCATGCATTTCCCCCATGGTTTAAGTGCTATTAATGCTAATTGGAGGCAGGGAACTTCTCTAAGTAGCTCTCAGCAGGTCTATTTGTACACCTGGTGGGGGGGCGTGTGTGTGTGTGTGTGTGTGTGTGTGTGTGTGTGTGTGTGTGTGTGTGTGTGTGTGTGTGTGTGTGTGTGTGTGTGTGTGTGCGTGTGCGTGTTTGTGTGTGTGTGTGTGTGTTCGCGCAGGCGCCCCAGCCTTAACCCTCAGGCAGCCATAAAATAAACTGACAGATACTGTATGCACACTATTTACAGATATGGTCAACTTGTCAGCACATATCTATAGATTATATTGCAATACCTGTAATCTATGTATTATTGTCAATGTCGTCACTATTCAAATAATCTTCTTGAGGGCGAAATGGTCATCTGTTGCATTAAATTTCAACAGTTTCCCTCAGGATTATTAATTTTTACAACTAATCTCCAATAAAATCAGTTTTATTCATCTGATTAAGATTGATAATTATTCATTTTATTGCTTTCTTATTCGACTGGGAAACTGCTAATTGATCAGCTGAAAAAGAGAACCAGCCAGAAATACCTTAAATATCCACAAATGTACACATCTACCAATAAGTAACACCACAGCATATATGGTAGTTAGCCAATATATGAGATAGGTCACTAAACAACCAGGAGTAAAGAAAACGATTATTAAAGACTTATAGAGAGCTGCATGGGTAGTAAATACATTTTTTTATGCAGATAAAGATGATTGACACAAAGTCTTCAATAGTATCTGAAAACCTTTTTTCATTGTTAAATGTAGCTTTACTTTGAATCTCACTGAAAGAATCTCACTTACTTTTAACGTCTTGTTCTCCTATCTTTATTAGCGTTAAAGAAGGGCTTGAAGATATGTTTAAAATCATACCGAGATAATAGTGTACACGTCAGTGGATACAGATAATTATCATGATAAATGTAAAATTATTATTTTATAATAATAATAATAAACAACAAAACATTTAATAAATCTGATGTAAATCAATTGTGTGTTATATCTCTTTACTGTGAACAATGGATAAGCAATATCTCGATATATGTTAGTCATCTATTGCTATTGAGGAAAATTACATTTTATTGATATTGTTTCCTTGCCCAGCCCTATAATAAATTAATATGTTATGCCCTGCCTCTGCATGTTGCACCTGAAAACTCCGGAGATTTTTGTGCTGTTGTGAATGCGTCTGAGCTGTTAACTGGAAGTGAAAGTCTGGACCCAATTGTGTGGACATTCTCAAGGGTTCAGGCTATACTGGCACTTGAACTAGTAATACCTTGGTTGGGACAGCAGCATCAGGCACATAGTCATTTGAATGCACCCAAACCTTACATATAAAGCATCCACGGCTATATTCTTATCGAACACATTCTGCCTCAGCACAAAGTCCAGTTAAGCCATCAGAGCTCGGTAAGTGTGAAGAATTGAAGTGTGTGTGGCGTGTGTGTTTATTTTATCATTAGGATATCACCATCCTCACAGAGGAGGCGCTTTGTGCTATGCTACGGTTAGCACGCGTGGCACTGAAGGAGCAAATTGGATTGGTGTTACAGTATGTAAGCCCTCCCTTACATCCTGATGAGCGCCGACAAACAAATTGGATTGGTGGCGTGTAAATCTGAAGCACTTTGATGAGTCGAAGGGGCAAATTGAATTCTCAACAATGTAAATCTGTATCAGCTCAATGGCTCCCCTCGCGACTCCAGCCCTGCCGCCGCTTAAATCATTCGATTGTTCACTGCTGTTCCAAGACACAATCTCTCTCTCTCTCTCTCTTGGCCATTTGCCGCGGCACCTAATCTGTTTTTGATGACCGTGTAGGGAAGTAGCAATACATATGGGCAACTGGATCTCCCTCTGGCCCACTCCTCCTAAAGCTCCCTCATTCCTCCTTCTTTTTTTTATTGTCTTTCTCTCTCACCCACAAACACACACACACACACACACTCACAACCTGTACAGTTGGCAGAGAAAGAGCGTTTGATTGAGCTATCCATGTGTGTTGATTCAAGAGATTACTCAGATGATTGGTCATACTAATGGACCTCCTGTTTTCTCTGGAAAACATTTTGATCTGTCTCTGAGATAAGGCAGATGACGTGACGTCTCATATTTATGACTCCTCCGCAGCCCTGTTGATTCACATGCATCATATTTATTGCTCTCCTCGTGGGCTTTCCTTTATTGTCTCCTTTGTGCGGCACCGTACTGGAATATAAAGTCCCTTATTACCTGGGTAGCATTTAAACGCTCGTAAATTACCGTAGATGTGACTGTGTTTCTGATTGTGTCTCCTCAGTTATCCGTACAGTGAAGACAGCAGTCAGGGGAAGCAGTACATGAACACCAGATGCCCGGCCTGGTGCGACCGAATCCTCATGTCTCCCTCTGCCAGAGAACTGGTCTTAAAGGTGAGTCTCAACCTCACGCTGTTTTCACTCAGAAGTAACCGCCCCTCTCCTCTCTCAGCTTCAGCTCCAGGGCTCTTTATTAATGCCTGGCTCTTTATGTCTACAACTCCATCGTCCTTGATCCACATCACCCTCCCCTCCTTTGTCACTTCACAGATGGAAGGATGAGGTGTCTGTGAATATTAATTCGCAGCACTAAGCCACGGGTCCACCCAGACAGTACATATATCCCAGACTTATAGAGTTACCCTGGGCCCCATCGTCTTCATAAAACCCCAGATCGGTCTCCTTCCTCAGAGAGTAAAACCCGGCAGGAACCCGCTCAGTTCTGTAAACTGCAGCCAATCTGCCACCTCCTTACCCTCGCCTCCCTCCTCCTCCTGTACAGCCTGTGTCTGTTTACTCTTGACTCTCTTAGTTTTCTGGATGTGAGTTTTGTAAATGCAGGTAAACCCACTAAAGTCTGTTGACCCGTTTGCCAGTTGACGAGTTTCTTTTTTTCTGTTGTGTGTTGGACGTCAGGAACACTTCGGAAACGGCACAGAACAGCGTCAAAGCCTCTGAGTACGTTACAGCTGTGACTCTTTTAGATCTCTACTCCGGTCCCTTCAGACTGAACGCCAACTGAACGATGGTCGAGCGCTGATTGAACAGAGACAGATACAATTTGTTTCTAAGTCGCAGATGTTACCGCCGGAGACAAGCCGTCATTGCCTCCTTGACAGGTATCATGGCATCTCGTGAGAAAAAAGGAGCGAAAATGTGTATTCCACCGGGTGTCATGTTTCCATCACCGGCGATCGGAGCTGTAGCCGATAAATACCCCTGATTACTGCAGAGTCATTTGACCCAGAATAAATCAGATTGATCCTTTTCCCACTGAAGACAAAAGCAATTTTAGTCCAGTGTGTAAAGAGCTGTAGAGATCTGTCAGGCAGCTTTGCAAAGGTTTCCCTGATTTGTTCATACGACCTCACCAATTGACATTTTTAGGAAAAACAGTTGCTGAGAAATCCCCAAATCAGTTCCTTAGTGGTTTAGATTCCTAACTTGGGGATTGTTAGTCACTAAACTCAACTCTAGAGGCCTGAGTGTTTCCAGAGCTGGAACACACAGGCTTTCATCTGTTACTGTGTGTGAAAGAAATGCAGCAGTGTATTGTACAGTAGCACCTCACAGCAGGGGGCTGCTCAGGAAGTTTGGCTTTCTTTGTCGGCCACAAATGAGAAATTCCTTCCTGATCTTTCTTCTTTGACCGAGCATCACAAGGACTCTGCAGCCACACGAGAACAATAACCCTGATCTCGTTCATACCTCTTCGAAGAAGTAACACCTTAGACATGATGTAGTCACGTAACATTCGGTCGTTTGCAGACATGTCCTGCCGAGGTTCTCTGAAGAATTGGGTCTGGATTTTCGGCTCTTATCACCATAAACTCTCTTGACATCTTCGTCTGGGTCTTCTATGTGTGACGCTGCTTTTTCACCCAGAGATATTTGCTCTCTTCTCGGTTGCAGTGAATCCAGTGGGGGATCCCCTGCTGTGTGCCTACATTGACTTTTGCTGACTTTCTGTGGACTTTATACGAGGGGGCCAGGCAGAGAAAGTCCGCAGAAAGTGTTGGTACTCTCACTGGGATATTTGCATTCTCGCATACACCTCCTTCTAGGAAGGATCTCTTAAATTCTGTGCATGTCTGAAAGCAGTTTAAGACGTGCACCTCACACAATACAGATTACAATGACTGATCGGTCTTCATGGTAGCATTGCATTTCGGAGCATTAGGACTGTAGCAGAAAATTCACGCTAACTCTGCCTTCGTCAGTTCAATGGTCGTACGACTAATCCTTCCTGATGTCGTCTCTCTGTCCGACGTTGTATCGTAATTTCAGGAAAGGTAGCTTCTGTAGAGATGGCAGGAGGCAGGACAAACTCTGGAAAGTCCCGAGCTACTGACTTGGACTTTTGTGTTCTCACATACAACCCTTAAGGAAGTTGGAACATGTCTAATAGCAGCTGTAGAAATGCAGCACAGACTAGTGCTCTAGAAACCCTGCCACCTAGTGTTTTGGGAGTGTAATTGCAGTTGCGATTCTCACAACAGCGTAGCCTCTGCACCTACACAGAGGTGTAAATCGACCTTCAACTGTGAAAAGAGAATTTTAAATAATTTCACCCAGTTTCTTTCACCCTTTTTATGTGTCAGAATTATGAAAACAGTGTTTCTCATACACACAGACACACAGACACAGACACACAGCTGGGTTGTTGTTTGCTTTTCTTCCCCTCAAGCACCGGCTAATTGCTTGTAATGCAGGGACAGAGTGGAACAGTTAGTGTGTTCGCAGATTGGCTGATGATTCACTGAGCACACACTCTCCGGCTCTGAGCATTACAGATTGTTGAGACATGGGCCCGTAAACAGCCCAGCGTGTGGCGTCATCTATCATGGCACGGTCGGTTAACTCGCCATCATGTTATTTTCTGCTTGCCGAGCCCTAACACGCCAAAGGTTGCCCGCCGGCCGTGCGGCGCGGCACCAGCTCCGGGAGCGCCAGTAATGAATGTTTAGCCGAGCGAGCGCTCCCTCTCTGCCGGTGGGCCCCGGGTAATTTGTTTATCTGTCTAAAGATTATGCAGCCCGAAAATCCACAATTTTATGCTGCCTTTGTAAATTATCAAGTGTGTGTTTGATGAATGTATCTCCGGCTGCGGGAGGCAGCGGCTCGGGGCCGGCTGCCAGACAAATAGAGAGGTGGCAGTGCGTGGCCCGCTGGAAAAGGTAGTGAGGTGGAGGCGCACGTGTGCTGACCCTGCTCCGCTGCAGGATTGGTCTGAAGTTAATTTGGATTCTGCTTTATGGTTCATTCTCAAGCTCTCTGTCTCTTTCGTCTGAGGCGCCAGTGCAGATCACAGACACAACTGCTAGCACCCACCCATCCACCAGCCTGTGTGTGTGTGTGTGTGCGTACGTGGGGGTTGGGGCGGCTGTTTAAAAAGTCTTTAGTTCAACCAGACAAGTGTGATTTATTCTCCAGTCTGCAGATCCATGTGTGAGTGGGTAACGGCTTCTTTGTGTGCAGAAAGTGATATTGAAACAGGATTCTCTCAGATAGGCACTTAGATTACGGTGGGAGTGTATTTGGTCGAGAGGCAAATGTCCACTTTGTAAATCACTGCTGCTTCTCATTTCTCTTCGCTGCACCGCACCGACTGCAAGTTTCAAAGTGAAAACTGTGCAGAGTTTCTAAAGGTGTGTTCACTTCAGTGGAGACGAGCTGTATCTGTAAGAAGTATAATACATTCGTTTGAAGGAACCTAACCAAAGACATTTATATTTGTCATATTTTCTGAGATATTTATAGATGATAAATATAGCATCATAAGACTTGTCTTTCTGTTAAAAATGTTTGGGATTTTTGCCTAAAATTTTCTTATTTCTAGTCGTGGTTCTTTACTAATATCTGAGTGTGTGAGTTCCTCTTTACTAAATATTCAAAGTGAATGAGGTGTTAAAAATGTGACTATCAACCAGAAATACATACTTGAACTGGTGACACAATAAGGATCTTACTGGTACCTCAGTAAATTGTTGTAACAGCTCCACTTTAGTATCCACCTCAAAAACATATCTGAACCTTCTATTTAAATAAGTACCTCTGCTTTTATTTTGAAAGGTACAACATAATCCTGCTAATTGTGTTTAATGAAGCTGCTGCATTGATTGCTCATTCGTGAACGTGTCATAAACCACAACACAAGCCTGTAATGTCTGTGCCGTGTAAACACAAACACGGTGCTGCTGACTGTGCATCACTGTGTGCGACACTGTGCGTGAGTGTTGTTCATCACGTTTGCTTCACAAAATAATGTGTTGGTTTTGTGTCTCTGCAGCCTGAAAATGAAGAGAAGTCTATAGTCTATGACAACATTGGGCCCAATGTCTGCATGGGGGACCACAAGGTAACAGGGGCCCTGCCCACATCTTCACTTTGTGTCATTGTGTTGTGCTGTTGTGAAAAAAGTGTTGATTTTGAAGTGTGATTCTGAGCAGAAAAGAGAGAGACTTTTCACAACACATGTGAATCAACTACCTTTATAATGTTCTAATCTATGTCTATTATGGTGCAACTGGATGTAAACATATTGCAACTAGAAGGTCATACCTCTGCCAAGGCCACTCTCCTTATCAACCACATTTAAATTCACTAGATCCAGATTTTTATTCAGATCTGCATCAGATTGCTCACATTATTTAATATCAATCCTCTAAACATACCTGATTTGTTTTTCATTAAGATCCATGAATGTTTAAAAGAGTCCTTTCTCACAACTTAAAGAAAGTGAGTTCTTACCGGATCCATACAACGTCTTTTGATTTCGATTTTTTTCATTAAGACCAATGAATTATTCCCTAGGAAATCAGGGAAAATCTGTGAAAAAAATCCTCTGTCACTGTTTAAAGTGATAAAGGCCTACTACAATTGTATGTAAACCTGCTAACAGAAAAACAACAGTACTGGAAACACAGCCTCCTTGGCTTAGGGAACTATATGAGTATCATACGCTATCAAATGTTTTTAAGAGTTGGTTTATTGCATCATAATCAATGCTTTTCAACAAATATCTTGTAATTTCACTTATGTGTTAAATTGCTATTCTAACATTGTGTAAAGGTTTAGTTTCAAATTGATAGAAAGAACCTTTTTAAGCATGAACGATCCTTCTGATTGATAATGAACAATTTTCAAATGAAGCGCAGAGTTACAAATACACTAATATTTTCAGGAAGAATCTTTTCAAAAGTAGGAGAGAGGTCACTTCAGCCGAGCGCAGTTTGTATTTTCTTCTTTTTTCGTGAAGCCGACTGTATAGAAAGTGTTTAACACTGTCGCTTCAGTCTCTGCCGTGTCAGACGGAAGGTCTTGTGCTGAAAAGAGGCGCCTTAAGTCAGGTCTTTCATCATCGCTTAGTGAGACATATGCAGTAGTGTGTGTGTGCGAGGTGACCCGAGCACGCCGGCAGATACTGCAGCAGCCGTCACCTCCGAGCCACACACTACTGCTAAAATCACGGCTGGCTATGTTAAAAAATGTCCGATGTAGTTAGCACACAGGCACAAAGACGCACGGGCCTGGTATGTGAGTTTAACCTGTGTGTCATAGGTGCTCAGAGAGGGAGAGAGGGAGAGAGGGAGCACTTGTCCCAGAGAGCATTAAGAACTTCAGTTTGTTGTCTCTAACTTTGTGTCCGCCTCTGTCCCCATGCCAGCCCGTCTTCCTGTCCTTCCGAATTACAGCGGGGGCAGGTAAACCTAATGCAAATAAGCACAAGTGTTGTGTGGTGCAGTGATGTCGTGGTAAATATTAATTTTTTTCATTATTATTATT